>NC_069505.1:440584641-440652141 GCF_027579735.1 Bombina bombina | reverse complement strand
CCTCATTCATCTCCTGCTCCTCTGCCCTCTCTGCAGCTCCTCACACTGGCTCCCAATCTCCTGTAGAACCTCATTCATCTCCTGCTCCTCTGCCCTCTCTGCAGCTCCTCACACTGGCTCCCAATCTCCTGTAGAACCTCATTCATCTCCTGCTTCTCTGCCCTCTCTGCAGCTCCTCACACTGGCTCCCAATCTCCTGTAGAACCTCATTCATCTCCTGCTCCTCTGCCCTCTCTGCAGCTCCTTACACTGGCTCCCAATCTCCTGTAGAACCTCATTCATCTCCTGATTTCATTGCATACTCTCCTCATTCCTCTTCTGACGTGTCCCCTTCTCACCACTTGTATGAACTCGCATTTTCTCCAACATAGGTGTGTCCGGTCCACGGCGTCATCCTTACTTGTGGGATATTCTCTTCCCCAACAGGAAATGGCAAAGAGCCCAGCAAAGCTGGTCACATGATCCCTCCTAGGCTCCGCCTACCCCAGTCATTCTCTTTGCCGTTGTACAGGCAACATCTCCACGGAGATGGCTTAGAGTTTTTTAGTGTTTAACTGTAGTTTTTATTATTCAATCAAGAGTTTGTTATTTTGAAATAGTGCTGGTATGTACTATTTACTCAGAAACAGAAAAGAGATGAAGATTTCTGTTTGTATGAGGAAAATGATTTTAGCAACCGTCACTAAAATCCATGGCTGTTCCACACAGGACTGTTGAGAGCAATTAACTTCAGTTGGGGGAACAGTGAGCAGTCTCTTGCTGCTTGAGGTATGACACATTCTAACAAGACGATGTAATGCTGGAAGCTGTCATTTTCCCTATGGGATCCGGTAAGCCATGTTTATTACGATCGTAAATAAGGGCTTCTAAAAGGGCTTATTAAGACTGTAGACTTTTTTTGGGCTAAATCGATTGATTATTAACACATATTTAGCCTTGAGGAATCATTTTATCTGGGTATTTTGATATAATAATAGCTGGGGTTGCTGTGGCCCAGTGGCTAGGTCAACTGCCTCCCACTCCAAAGGTTGTGAGTTCAAACCTAGCTACAGCTGCCAATTTCTTCGGCAGGCACTGTTTTAGACACCTTATTCTTTAGGGGCTTTCCCAAAGCATAGGCAGAGCCTCATTTTCGCGCCGGTGTTGCGCACTTGTTTTTGAGAGGCATGGCATGCAGTCGCATGTGAGAGGAGCTCTGATACTTAGAAAAGACTTTCTGAAGGCGTCATTTGGTATCGTATTCCCCTTGGGGCTTGGTTGGGTCTCAGCAAAGCAGATACCAGGGACTGTAAAGGGGTTAAAGTTCAAAACGGCTCCGGTTCCGTTATTTTAAGGGTTAAAGCTTCCAAATTTGGTGTGCAATACTTTTAAGGCTTTAAGACACTGTGGTGAAAATTTGGTGAATTTTGAACAATTCCTTCATGTTTTTTCGCATTTGCAGTAATAAAGTGTGTTCAGTTTAAAATTTAAAGTGACATTAACGGTTTTATTTTAAAACGTTTTTTGTACTTTGTTATCAAGTTTATGCCTGTTTAACATGTCTGAACTACCAGATAGACTGTGTTCTGAATGTGGGGAAGCCAGAATTCCTACTCATTTAAATAAATGTGATTTATGTGACAATGACAATGATGCCCAAGATGATTCCTCAAGTGAGGGGAGTAAGCATGGTACTGCATCATTCCCTCCTTCGTCTACACGAGTCTTGCCCACTCAGGAGGCCCCTAGTACATCTAGCGCGCCAATACTCCTTACTATGCAACAATTAACGGCTGTAATGGATAATTCTGTCAAAAACATTTTAGCCAAAATGAACACTTATCAGCGTAAGCGCGACTGCTCTGTTTTAGATACTGAAGAGCATGACGACGCTGATATTAATATTTCTGAAGGGCCCCTAACTCAGTCTGATGGGGCCAGGGAGGTTTTGTCTGAGGGAGAAATTACTGATTCAGGGAACATTTCTCAACAAGCTGAACCTGATGTGATTGCATTTAAATTTAAGTTGGAACATCTCCGCATTCTGCTTAAGGAGGTATTATCCACTCTGGATGATTGTGACAAGTTGGTCATCCCAGAGAAACTATGTAAAATGGACAAGTTCCTAGAGGTGCCGGGGCTCCCAGAAGCTTTTCCTATACCCAAGCGGGTGGCGGACATTGTTAATAAAGAATGGGAAAGGCCCGGTATTCCTTTCGTCCCTCCCCCCATATTTAAAAAAATGTTTCCTATGGTCGACCCCAGAAAGGACTTATGGCAGACAGTCCCCAAGGTCGAGGGAGCGGTTTCCACTTTAAACAAACGCACCACTATACCCATAGAGGATAGTTGTGCTTTCAAAGATCCTATGGATAAAAAATTAGAAGGTTTGCTTAAAAAGATGTTTGTTCAGCAGGGTTACCTTCTACAACCAATTTCATGCATTGTCCCTGTCGCTACAGCCGCATGTTTCTGGTTCGATGAGCTGATAAAGGCGGTCGATAGTGATTCTCCTCCTTATGAGGAGATTATGGACAGAATCAATGCTCTCAAATTGGCTAATTCTTTCACCCTAGACGCCACTTTGCAATTGGCCAGGTTAGCGGCTAAGAATTCTGGGTTTGCTATTGTGGCGCGCAGAGCGCTTTGGTTGAAATCTTGGTCGGCTGATGCGTCTTCCAAGAACAAGCTACTTAACATTCCTTTCAAGGGTAAAACGCTGTTTGGCCCTGACTTGAAAGAGATTATCTCTGATATCACTGGGGGTAAGGGCCACGCCCTTCCTCAGGATCGGCCTTTCAAGGCAAAAAATAAACCTAATTTTCGTCCCTTTCGTAGAAACGGACCAGCCCGAAGTGCTACGTCCTCTAAGCAAGAGGGTAATACTTCTCAAGCCAAGCCAGCTTGGAGACCAATGCAAGGCTGGAACAAGGGAAAGCAGGCCAAGAAACCTGCCACTGCTACCAAGACAGCATGAAATGTTGGCCCCCGATCCGGGACCGGATCTGGTGGGGGGCAGACTCTCTCTCTTCGCTCAGGCTTGGGCAAGAGATGTTCTGGATCCTTGGGCGCTAGAAATAGTCTCCCAAGGTTATCTTCTGGAATTCAAGGGACTTCCCCCAAGGGGGAGGTTCCACAGGTCTCAGTTGTCTTCAGACCACATAAAAAGACAGGCATTCTTACATTGTGTAGAAGACCTGTTAAAAATGGGAGTGATTCATCCTGTTCCATTAAGAGAACAAGGGATGGGGTTCTACTCCAATCTGTTTATAGTTCCCAAAAAAGAGGGAACGTTCAGACCAATCTTAGATCTCAAGATCTTAAACAAGTTTCTCAAGGTTCCATCGTTCAAGATGGAAACCATTCGAACTATTCTTCCTTCCATCCAGGAAGGTCAATTCATGACCACGGTGGATTTAAAGGATGCGTATCTACATATTCCTATCCACAAGGAACATCATCGGTTCCTGAGGTTCGCATTCCTGGACAAACATTACCAGTTCGTGGCGCTTCCTTTCGGATTAGCCACTGCTCCAAGGATTTTCACAAAGGTACTAGGGTCCCTTCTAGCTGTGCTAAGACCAAGGGGCATTGCTGTAGTACCTTACTTGGACGACATTCTGATTCAAGCGTCGTCCCTTCCTCAAGCAAAGGCTCACACGGACATTGTCCTGGCCTTTCTCAGATCTCACGGATGGAAAGTGAACGTGGAAAAGAGTTCTCTATCTCCGTCAACAAGGGTTCCCTTCTTGGGAACAATAATAGACTCCTTAGAAATGAGGATTTTTCTGACAGAGGCCAGAAAAACAAAACTTCTAGACTCTTGTCGGATACTTCATTCCGTTCCTCTTCCTTCCATAGCTCAGTGCATGGAAGTGATCGGGTTGATGGTAGCGGCAATGGACATAGTTCCTTTTGCACGCATTCATCTAAGACCATTACAACTGTGCATGCTCAGTCAGTGGAATGGGGACTATACAGACTTGTCTCCGAAGATACAAGTAAATCAGAGGACCAGAGACTCACTCCGTTGGTGGCTGTCCCTGGACAACCTGTCACGAGGGATGACATTCCGCAGACCAGAGTGGGTCATTGTCACGACCGACGCCAGTCTGATGGGCTGGGGCGCGGTCTGGGGATCCCTGAAAGCTCAGGGTCTTTGGTCTCGGGAAGAATCTCTTCTACCGATAAATATTCTGGAACTGAGAGCGATATTCAATGCTCTCAAGGCTTGGCCTCAGCTAGCGAGGGCCAAGTTCATACGGTTTCAATCAGACAACATGACAACTGTTGCGTACATCAACCATCAGGGGGGAACAAGGAGTTCCCTGGCGATGGAAGAAGTGACCAAAATCATTCTATGGGCGGAGTCTCACTCCTGCCACCTGTCTGCTATCCACATCCCAGGAGTGGAAAATTGGGAAGCGGATTTTTTGAGTCGTCAGACATTGCATCCGGGGGAGTGGGAACTCCATCCGGAAATCTTTGCCCAAGTCACTCAGCTGTGGGGCATTCCAGACATGGATCTGATGGCCTCTCGTCAGAACTTCAAAGTTCCTTGCTACGGGTCCAGATCCAGGGATCCCAAGGCGGCTCTAGTGGATGCACTAGTAGCACCTTGGACCTTCAAACTAGCTTATGTGTTCCCGCCGTTTCCTCTCATCCCCAGGCTGGTAGCCAGGATCAATCAGGAGAGGGCGTCGGTGATCTTGATAGCTCCTGCGTGGCCACGCAGGACTTGGTATGCAGATCTGGTGAATATGTCATCGGCTCCACCTTGGAAGCTACCTTTGAGACGAGACCTTCTTGTTCAGGGTCCGTTCGAACATCCGAATCTGGTTTCACTCCAGCTGACTGCTTGGAGATTGAACGCTTGATCTTATCGAAGCGAGGGTTCTCAGATTCTGTTATCGATACTCTTGTTCAGGCCAGAAAGCCTGTAACTAGAAAGATTTACCACAAAATTTGGAAAAAATATATCTGTTGGTGTGAATCTAAAGGATTCCCTTGGGACAAGGTTAAGATTCCTAGGATTCTATCCTTCCTTCAAGAAGGATTGGAAAAAGGATTATCTGCAAGTTCCCTGAAGGGACAGATTTCTGCCTTGTCTGTGTTACTTCACAAAAAGCTGGCCGCTGTGCCAGATGTTCAAGCCTTTGTTCAGGCTCTGGTTAGAATTAAGCCTGTTTACAAACCTTTGACTCCTCCTTGGAGTCTCAATTTAGTTCTTTCAGTTCTTCAGGGGGTTCCGTTTGAACCCTTGCATTCCGTTGATATTAAGTTATTATCTTGGAAAGTTTTGTTTTTAGTTGCAATTTCTTCTGCTAGAAGAGTTTCAGAATTATCTGCTCTGCAGTGTTCTCCTCCTTATCTGGTGTTCCATGCAGATAAGGTGGTTTTACGTACTAAACCTGGTTTTCTTCCAAAAGTTGTTTCTAACAAAAACATTAACCAGGAGATTATCGTACCTTCTCTGTGTCCGAAACCAGTTTCGAAGAAGGAACGTTTGTTGCACAATTTGGATGTTGTTCGCGCTCTAAAATTCTATTTAGATGCTACAAAGGATTTTAGACAAACATCTTCCTTGTTTGTTGTTTATTCCGGTAAAAGGAGAGGTCAAAAAGCAACTTCTACCTCTCTCTCTTTTTGGATTAAAAGCATCATCAGATTGGCTTACGAGACTGCCGGACGGCAGCCTCCCGAAAGAATCACAGCTCATTCCACTAGGGCTGTGGCTTCCACATGGGCCTTCAAGAACGAGGCTTCTGTTGATCAGATATGTAGGGCAGCGACTTGGTCTTCACTGCACACTTTTACCAAATTTTACAAGTTTGATACTTTTGCTTCTTCTGAGGCTATTTTTGGGAGAAAGGTTTTGCAAGCCGTGGTGCCTTCCATTTAGGTGACCTGATTTGCTCCCTCCCTTCATCCGTGTCCTAAAGCTTTGGTATTGGTTCCCACAAGTAAGGATGACGCCGTGGACCGGACACACCTATGTTGGAGAAAACAGAATTTATGTTTACCTGATAAATTACTTTCTCCAACGGTGTGTCCGGTCCACGGCCCGCCCTGGTTTTTTTAATCAGGTCTGATAATTTATTTTCTTTAACTACAGTCACCACGGTACCATATGGTTTCTCCTATGCAAATATTCCTCCTTAACGTCGGTCGAATGACTGGGGTAGGCGGAGCCTAGGAGGGATCATGTGACCAGCTTTGCTGGGCTCTTTGCCATTTCCTGTTGGGGAAGAGAATATCCCACAAGTAAGGATGACGCCGTGGACCGGACACACCGTTGGAGAAAGTAATTTATCAGGTAAACATAAATTCTGTTTTTTATGTCTGGGGACCTCTTCCAAATCTTTAAAACTTTTCTAAAGTGGAACCTAAACATTTGTTTTTTCAGCACAGGATATAGTTAACCCTGAAGCAGATTATCCTCAATTAACCCTATATATTCCTCTCTGTCTCCAGCCCAGCAAGACATCGTTATCCGCTCTGCTCTTTCATTTTGCTTTTTTAAGGAATAATGTATTTTAAAAAAAATATCTTTCATGCAAGTAAAAGCTGTATTTAAATATGCTGAAAATATTGTTTACTCCTAACAGGTTGAATATATTGGTTGTGTGCATGCCTTTAATGATTATTTAATGATTATTGGCTGATACAGACAACTTGCGCAGCTCTGGTTTATGTAGGAAAAAGAAACATGCATTTTTTAAAACCAAAACGAACACTGTAGCAAAATGATCTTCCTTTTATATGAAAGAAAGAAATGTGCCTTTAGGCTGTGTTTCCTACCATAATGGGGTCAAATCCTCACGATGACTGAGCACTGACAGATTCCTGGGATTGCTGCTGACGTAGTCATGTCACATTAGAATTGCTGCCTTGCTTTACCCTGCAGTGGTGCCACCGGGGCTTTATCTCCTTGTAGTTACGGTCTCAGCTGAATCGCCCGTGATAGTTTGTCTAGCTTTGTCTGCCTAAGGCGCAGGTATTGGTTATTCTGTCCTGTTATTCTGTCCAGATTTCAGACCTTCCCCATAAGAATGTTCAACCTGCTATGTTTAATGATTTGACTGTAGGTGTTACTTGACTACTGACTGGTTTTTGTTTTTCCTTCTGGTTTAATAAATAAGGCCCCCTACTGGCATGGGTACAGACAAGTCAGGCACATACACAATTCCTACATGGGTCAGCAAAGTTGATTCAGTGTAATGTGAGAGTTTCAAGGAGTAACATTGGAAAGTAAGTGTTACATGATTACCTGTAATGAATAATAAAGTAAACAGCCATAAGGTCTTGGTCACTGGTATACTTAAAGGGCATGTGGGTGTGTGGCGCTCAGTAGTTAGTCATGAGGGAGATATGGGGGAGGTCAGTGGTGCTCAGTAGTTAGTAATGAGGGAGATATGGGGGAGGTCAGTGGTGCTCAGTAGTTAGTAATGAGGGAGATATGGGGAGGTCTGTGGTGCTCAGTAGTTAGTAATGAGGGAGATATGGGGAGGTCTGTGGCGCTCAGTATTTAGTAATGGAGTCTCTGGCACTCAGTAGTTAGTAATGAGGGAGATATGGGGGAAGTCTGTGGCGCTCAGTAGTTAGTAACAAGGGAGATGTGGGGAGGTCTGTGGCGCTCATTACTTGGTAATGAGGGAGATATGGGAGAGGTCAGTGGTGCTCAGTAGTTAGTAATGAGGGAGATATGGGGGAGGTCAGTGGTGCTCAGTAGTTAGTAATGAGGGAGATATGGGGAGGTCTGTGGTGCTCAGTAGTTAGTAATGAGGGAGATATGGGGAGGTCTGTGGCGCTCAGTATTTAGTAATGGAGTCTCTGGCACTCAGTAGTTAGTAATGAGGGAAATGTGGGGGAAGTCTGTGGCGCTCAGTAGTTAGTAACGAGGGAGATATGGGGGAGGTCTGTGGCGCTCAGTAGTTAGTAATGAGGGAGATATGGAGAGGTATGTGGCGCTCAGTAGTTAGTAATGAGGGAGATATGGGAGAGGTCTGTGGCGCTCAGTAGTTAGTAATGAGAGAGATATGGGAGAGGTCCGTGGCGCTCAGTAGTTAGTAATGAGGGAGATATGGGGAGGTCTGTGGCACTCAGTAGTTAGTAATGAGGGAGATCTAGGGAGGTCTGTGGCGCCCAGTAGTTAGTAATGAGGGAGGTCTGTGGCGCTCAGTAGTTAGTAATAAGGGAGATCTAGGGAGGTCTCTGGTGCTCAGTAGTTAGTAATCAGAGAGTCTCTGGCGCTCAGTAGTTAATAATGAGGGAGATATGGGGGAGGTCTCTGGTGGTCAGTAGTTAGTAATGAGAGAGTTTCTGGCGCTTAGTAGTTGGTAATGAGGGAGATATTAGAGAGGTCTGTGGCGCTCAGTAGTTGGTAATGAGGGAGATATGAGAGAGGTCTGTGGCGCTCAGTAGTTAGTAATGATGGAGATATGGGGAGGTCCCTTGCGCTCAGTAGTTAGTAATGAGAGAGATATGGGAGAGTTCTGTGATGCTCAGTAGTTAGTAATGAGGGAGATATGGGGGAGGTCTGTGGCGCTCAGTAGTTAGTAACGAGGGAGATGTGGGGAGGTCTGTGGCGCTCAGTAGTTGGTAATGAGGGAGATATAGGGAGGTCTGTGGCGCCCAGTAGTTAGTAATGAGGGAGATATGGGGGAGGTCTGTGGCGCTCAGTAGTTAGTAATGAGGGAGCTATGGGAGAAGTCTGTGGCGCTCAGTAGTTTGTAATGAGGGAGATATGGGGGAGGTCTGTGGCGCTCAGTATTTAGTAATGAAGGAATCTCTGGCACTCAGTAGTTAGTAATGTGGGAGATATGGGAGAGGTCTGTGGCGCTCAGTAGTTAGTAATGAGGGAGATATGGGAGAGGTCTGTGGCGCTCAGTAGTTAGTAATGAGGGAGATATGGGGAGGTCTGTTGCGCTCAGTAGTTAGTAACGAGGGAGATGTGGGGAGGTCTGTGGCGCTCAGTAGTTAGTAATGAGTGAGATATGGGAGAGGTCTGTGGCGCTCAGTAGTTGGTAATGAGTGAGATATGGAGAGGTCTCTGGCGCTCAATAGTTAGTAATGAGGGAGATATGGAGAGGTCTGTGGCGCCCAGTAGTTAGTAACGAGGGAGATATAGGGAGGTCTGTGGCACCCAGTAGTTAGTAATGAGTGAGATATGGGAGAGGTCTGTGGCGCTCAGTAGTTGGTAATGAGTGAGATATTGAGAGGTCTCTGGCGCTCAATAGTTAGTAATGAGGGAGATATGGAGAGGTCTGTGGCGCCCAGTAGTTAGTAATGAGGGAGATATGGGAAGGTCTGTGGCGCTCAGTAGTTAGTAATGAGGGAGATAAGGGAGAGGTCTGTGGTGCTCAGTAGTTAGTAATGAGGGAGATATGGGGCAGGTCTGTGGTGCCCAGTAGTAAGTAATGAGGGAGATATGGGAAGGTCTGTGGCGCTCAGTAGTTAGTAATGAGAGGGATATGGAGAGGTCTGTGGCGCTCAGTAGTTAGTAATGAGGGAGATATGGGAGAGGTCTGTGGCGCTCAGTAGTTAGTAATGAGGGAGATATGGGAGAGGTCTGTTGCGCTCAGTAGTTAGTAATGAGGGAGATATGGGGGAGGTTTGTGGCGCTCAGTATTTAGTAATGAAGGAATCTCTGGCACTCAGTAGTTAGTAATGTGGGAGATATGGGAGAGGTCTGTGGCGCTCAGTAGTTAGTAATGAGGGAGATATGGGAGAGGTCTGTGGCGCTCAGTAGTTAGTAATGAGGGAGATATGGGGAGGTCTGTTGCGCTCAGTAGTTAGTAACGAGGGAGATGTGGGGAGGTCTGTGGCGCTCAGTAGTTAGTTATTAGGGAGATATAGGGAGGTCTGTGGCACCCAGTAGTTAGTAATGAGTGAGATATGGGAGAGGTCTTTGGCGCTCAGTAGTTGGTAATGAGTGAGATAAGGAGAGGTCTCTGGCGCTCAATAGTTAGTAATGAGGGAGATATGGAGAGGTCTGTAGCGCCCAGTAGTTAGTAATGAGGGAGATATGGGAAGGTCTGTGGCGCTCAGTAGTTAGTAATGAGGGAGATATGGGAGAGGTCTATGGTGCTCAGTAGTTAGTAATGAGGGAGATATGGGAAGGTCTGTGGCGCTCAGTAGTTAGTAATGAGGGAGATATGGGAGAGGTCTGTGGTGCTCAGTAGTTAGTAATGAGGGAGATATGGGGCAGGTCTGTGGTGCCCAGTAGTAAGTAATGAGGGAGATATGGGAAGGTCTGTGGCGCTCAGTAGTTAGTAATGAGAGGGATATGGAGAGGTCTGTGGTGCTCAGTAGTTAGTAATGAGGGAGATATGGTAGAGGTCTGTGGCGCTCAGTAGTTAGTAATGAGGGGGGGATATGGGAGAGGTCTTTGATGCTCAGTAGTTAGTAATGAGAGAGATATGGGAGTGGTCTGTGGCGCTCAGTAGTTAGTAATGAGGGAGATATGGGAGACGTCTGTGGCGCTCAGTAACTTAGTAATGAGGGAGATATGGGAGAGGTCTGTGGCGCTCAGTAGTTTGTAATGAGGGAGATATGGGGGAGGTCTGTGGCGCCCAGTAGTTAGTAATGAGGGAGACATGGAGAGGTCTGTGGCACTCAGTAGTTAGTAATGAGAGAGATATGGGAGAGGTCTGTGGCGCTCAGTAGTTAGTAATGAGGGAGATATGGGAGAGGTCTGTGGTGCTCAGTAGTTAGTAATGAGAGAGCTATGGGAGAGGTCTGTGGCGCTCCGTAGTTAGTAATGAGGGAGATATGGGGAGGTCTGTGGCGCTCAGTAGTTAGTAATGAGAGATATATGGAGAGGTCTGTGGCGCTCAGTAGTTAGTAATGAGGGAGATCTAGGAAGGTCTGTGGCGCCCAGTAGTTAGTAATGAGGGAGATCTAGGGAGGTCTGTGGCGCTCAGTAGTTAGTAATAAGGGAGATCTAGGGAGGTCTCTGGTGCTCAGTAGTTAGTAATGAGAGAGTCTCTGGTGCTCAGTAGTTAGTAATGAGGGAGATATGGGAGAGGTCTGTGGCGCTCACTAGTTAGTAATGAGAGAGATATGGGGGAGGTCGGTGGCGCTCAGTAGTTAGTAATGAGGGAGATCTAGGGAGGTCTGTGGCACTCACTAGTTAGTAATGAGAGAGATATGGGGGAGGTCTGTGGCGCTCAGTAGTTAGTAATGAGGGAGATTTGAGAGAGGTCTGTGGCGCTCAGTACTTAGTAATTATGGAGATATGGGGAGTACACTTGCGCTCAGTAGTTAGTAAGAGAGAGTTATGGGAGAGGTCTGTGGTGCTCAGTAGTTAGTAATGAGAGAGATATGGGAGAGGTCTGTGGTGCTCAGTAGTTAGTAATGAGGGAGATATGGGAGAGGTCTGTGGCGCTCAGTAGTTAGTAATGAGGGAGATATGGGGAGGTCTGTGGCGCTCAGTAGTTAGTAATGAGGGAGATCTAGGGAGGTCTGTGGCACTCACTAGTTAGTAATGAGATAGATATGGGGGAGGTCTGTGGCGCTCAGTAGTTAGTAATGAGGGAGATATGGGGAGGTCTGTGGCGCTCAGTAGTTAGTAATGAGAGAGATATGGAGAGGTCTTAGGCACTCAGTAGTTAGTAATGAGGGAGATATGGGAGAGGTCTGTGGCGCTCAGTATTTAGTAATGAGAGAGATATGGAGAGGTCTGTGGCGCTCAGTAGTTAGTAATGAGGGGGATATGGTAGAGGTCTGTGGCGCTCAGTAGTTCGTAATGAGGGAGATATGGGAGAGGTCTGTGGCGCTCAGTAGTTAGTAATGAGGGAGATATGGGAGAGGTCTGTAGCACTCAGTAGTTAGTAATGAGGGAGATATGGGAGAGGTCTGTGGCACTCAGTATTTAGTAATGAGAGAGATATGGAGAGGTCTGTGGCGCTCAGTACTTAGTAATTATGGAGATATGGGGAGTACACTTGCGCTCAGTAGTTAGTAATGAGAGAGTTATGGGAGAGGTCTGTGGTGCTCAGTAGTTAGTAATGAGAGAGATATGGGAGAGGTCTGTGGCGCTCAGTAGTTAGTAATGAGGGAGATATGGGAGAGGTCTGTGGCGCTCAGTAGTTAGTAATGAGAGAGTCTCTGGCGCTCAGTAGTTAGTAATGAGGGAGATATGGGGAGGTCTGTGGCGCTCAGTAGTTAATAATGAGGGAGATCTAGGGAGGTCTGTGGCACTCACTAGTTAGTAATGAGATAGATATGGGGGAGGTCTGTGGCGCTCAGTAGTTAGTAATGAGGGAGATATGGGGAGGTCTGTGGCGCTCAGTAGTTAGTAATGAGAGAGATATGGAGAGGTCTTAGGCACTCAGTAGTTAGTAATGAGGGAGATATGGGAGAGGTCTGTGGCGCTCAGTATTTAGTAATGAGAGAGATATGGAGAGGTCTGTGGCGCTCAGTAGTTAGTAATGAGGGGGATATGGTAGAGGTCTGTGGCGCTCAGTAGTTCGTAATGAGGGAGATATGGGAGAGGTCTGTGGCGCTCAGTAGTTAGTAATGAGGGAGATATGGGAGAGGTCTGTGGCACTCAGTAGTTAGTAATGAGGGAGATATGGGAGAGGTCTGTGGCGCTCAGTATTTAGTAATGAGAGAGATATGGAGAGGTCTGTGGCGCTCAGTAGTTAGTAATGAGGGGGATATGGGAGAGGTCTGTGGCACTCAGTAGTTCGTAATGAGGGAGATATGGGAGAGGTCTGTGGCGCTCAGTAGTTAGTAATGAGGGAGATATGGGGGAGGTCTGTGGTGCCCAGTAGTTAGTAATGAGGGAGATCTAGGGAGGTCTGTGGCGCTCAGTAGTTAGTAATAAGGGAGATCTAGTGAGGTCTCTGGCGCTCAGTAGTTAGTAATGAGAGAGTCTCTGGTGCTCTGTAATTAGTAATGAGGGAGATATGGGGGAGGTCTCTGGTGCTCAGTAGTTAGCAATGAGTGAGTCTCTGGCGCTCAGTAGTTAGTAATGAGGGAGATATGAGAGAGGTCTGTGGCGCTCAGTAGTTACTAATGAGGGAGATATGGGAGAGGTCTGTGGCGCTCAGTAGTTAGTAATGAGAGAGATATGTAGAGGTCTGTGGTGCTTAGTAGTTAGTAATGAGGGAGATATGGGAGAGGTCTCTGGAGCTCAGTAGTTAGTAATGAGGGAGATATGGAGAGGTATGTGGCGCTCAGTAGTTAGTAATGAGGGAGATATGTGAAGGTCTGTGGCGCTCAGTAGTTAGTAATGAGGGAGATATGGAGAGGTACTTTGCGCTCAGTAGTTAGTAATGAGAGAGATATGGGAGAGGTCTTTGGCGCTCAGTGGTTAGTAATGAGGGAGATATGGAGAGGTCTGTGGCGCTCAGTAGCTAGTAACGAGGGAGATGTGGGGAGGTCTGTGGCGCTCAGTAGTTAGGTATGAGGGATATATAGGGAGGTCTGTGGTGCTCAGTAGTTAGTAATGGGGGAGCTATGGGAGAGGTCTGTGGCGCTCAGTAGTTGGTAATGAGTGAGATATGGAGAGGTCTCTGGCGCTCAGTAGTTAGTAATGAGGGAGATATGGAGAGGTCTGTGGCACTCAGTAGTTAGTAATGAGGGAGATATGGGAAGGTCTGTGGCGCTCAGTAGTTAGTAATGAGGGAGCTATGGGGGAGGTCTGTGGCGCTCAGTAGTTAGTAATGAGGGAGATATGGGAGAGGTCTGTGGCGCTCAGTAGTTAGTAATGAGGGAGATATGGAGAGGTCTGTGGCGCTCAGTAGTTAGTAATGAGGGAGATATGGGAAGGTCTGTGGCGCTCAGTAGTTAGTAATGAGAGAGATATGGAGAGGTCTGTGGCGTCCAGTAGTTAGTAATGAGGGAGATATGGGAGAGGTCTGTGGCGCTCAGTAGTTAGTAATGAGGGAGATATGGGAGAGCTCTGTGGCGCCCAGTAGTTAGTAATGAGGGAGATATGGGAGAGGTCTGTGGCGCTTAATAGTTTGTAATGAGGGAATATGGGAGAGGTCTGTGACGCTCAGTAGTTAGTAATAAGGGAGATATGGGAGAGGTCTGTGGCGCTCAGTAGTTAGTAATGAGGGAGATATGGGAGAGGTCTGTGACGCTCAGTAGTTAGTAATGAGAGAGATATGGGAGAGGTCTGTGGCGCTCAGTAGTTAGTAATGAGGGAGATATGGCAAGGTCTGTGGCGCTCAGTAACTTAGTAATGAGGGAGATATGGGAGAGGTCTGTGGCGCTCAGTAGTTAGTAATGAGGGAGATATGGGGGAGGTCTGTGGCGCTCAGTAGTTAGTAATGAGGGAGATATGGAGAGGTATGTGGTGCTCAGTAGTTAGTAATGAGGGAGATATGGAGAGGTATGTGGCGCTCAGTAGTTAGTAATGAGGGAGATATGGGAGAGGTCTGTGGTGCTCAGTAGTTAGTAATGAGAGAGATATGGGAGAGGTCCTTGGCGCTCATTAGTAATGAGGGAGATATGGGGAGGTCTGTGGCACTCAGTAGTTAGTAATGAGAGAGATATGGAGAGGTCTGTGGCGCTTAGTAGTTAGTAATGAGGGAGATCTAGGGAGGTCTGTGGCGCCCAGTAGTTAGTAATGAGGGAGGTCTGTGGCGCTCAGTAGTTAGTAATAAGGGAGATCTAGGGAGGTCTCTGGTGCTCAGTAGTTAGTAATCAGAGAGTCTCTGGCGCTCAGTAGTTAGTAATGAGGGAGATATGGGGGAGGTCTCTGGCGCTCAGTAGTTAGTAATGAGAGAGTCTCTGGCGCTCAGTAGTTAGTAATGAGGGAGATATTAGAGAGGTCTGTGGCGCTCAGTAGTTGGTAATGAGGGAGATATGAGAGAGGTCTGTGGCGCTCAGTAGTTAGTAATGAGGGAGATATGGAGAGGTACGTTGCGCTCAGTAGTTAGTAATGAGAGAGATATGGGAGAGGTCTGTGATGCTCAGTAGTTAGTAATGAGGGAGATATGGGGGAGGTCTGTGGTGCTCAGTAGTTAGTAACGAGGGAGATGTGGGGAGGTCTGTGGCGCTCAGTAGTTGGTAATGAGGGAGATATAGGGAGGTCTGTGGCGCCCAGTAGTTAGTAATGAGGGAGATATGGGGGAGGTCTGTGGCGCTCAGTAGTTAGTAATGAGGGAGCTATGGGAGAGGTCTGTGGCGCTCAGTAGTTTGTAATGAGTGAGATATGGAGAGTCCTGTGGCGCTCAGTAGTTAGTAATGACGGAGAAATGGGAGAGGTCTGTGGCACTCAGTAGTTAGTAATGAGGGAGATATGGGAGAGCTCTGTGGCGCCCAGTAGTTAGTAATGAGGGAGATATGGGAGAGGTCTGTTGCGCTCAGTAGTTAGTAATGAGAGAGATATGGGGGAGGTTTGTGGCGCTCAGTAGTTAGTAATGAGGGAGATATGGGGGAGGTCTGTGGCGCTCAGTATTTAGTAATGAAGGAATCTCTGGCACTCAGTAGTTAGTAATGTGGGAGATATGGGAGAGGTCTGTGGCGCTCAGTAGTTAGTAATGAGGGAGATATGGGAGAGGTCTGTGGCGCTCAGTAGTTAGTAATGAGGGAGATATGGGGAGGTCTGTTGCGCTCAGTAGTTAGTAACGAGGGAGATGTGGGGAGGTCTGTGGCGCTCAGTAGTTAGTTATGAGGGAGATATAGGGAGGTCTGTGGCACCCAGTAGTTAGTAATGAGTGAGATATGGGAGAGGTCTGTGGCGCTCAGTAGTTGGTAATGAGTGAGATATGGAGAGGTCTCTGGCGCTCAATAGTTAGTAATGAGGGAGATATGGAGAGGTCTGTGGCGCCCAGTAGTTAGTAATGAGGGAGATATGGGAAGGTCTGTGGCGCTCAGTAGTTAGTAATGAGGGAGATATGGAGAGGTCTGTGGCGCTCAGTAGTTAGTAATGAGGGAGATATGGGAGAGGTCTGTGGTGCTCAGTAGTTAGTAATGAGGGAGATATGGGAAGGTCTGTGGCGCTCAGTAGTTAGTAATGAGGGAGATATGGGAGAGGTCTGTGGTGCTCAGTAGTTAGTAATGAGGGAGATATGGGGCAGGTCTGTGGTGCCCAGTAGTAAGTAATGAGGGAGATATGGGAAGGTCTGTGGCGCTCAGTAGTTAGTAATGAGAGGGATATGGAGAGGTCTGTGGTGCTCAGTAGATAGTAATGAGGGAGATATGGTAGAGGTCTGTGGCGCTCAGTAGTTAGTAATGAGGGAGATATGGGAGAGGTCTGTGATGCTCAGTAGTTAGTAATGAGAGAGATATGGGAGAGGTCTGTGGCGCTCAGTAGTTAGTAATGAGGGAGATATGGGAGACGTCTGTGGCGCTCAGTAACGTAGTAATGAGGGAGATATGGGAGAGATCTGTGGCGCTCAGTAGTTAGTAATGAGGGAGATATGGGAGAGGTCTGTGGTGCTCAGTATTTAGTAATGAGGGAGATATGGTAGAGGTCTGTGGCGCTCAGTAGTTAGTAATTAGGGGGGGATATGGGAGAGGTCTTTGATGCTCAGTAGTTAGTAATGAGAGAGATATGGGAGTGGTCTGTGGCGCTCAGTAGTTAGTAATGAGGGAGATATGGGAGACGTCTGTGGCGCTCAGTAACGTAGTAATGAGGGAGATATGGGAGAGGTCTGTGGCGCTCAGTAATTTGTAATGAGGGAGATATGGGGGAGGTCTGTGGCGCCCACTAGTTAGTAATGAGGGAGACATGGAGAGGTCTGTGGCGCTCAGTAGTTAGTAATGAGGGAGATATGGGAGAGGTGTGTGGCGCTCAGTAGTTAGTAATGAGGGAGATATGGGAGAGGTCTGTGGTGCTCAGTAGTTACTAATGAGAGAGATATGGGAGAGGTCTGTGGCGCTCCGTAGTTAGTAATGAGGGAGATATGGGGAGGTCTGTGGCGCTCAGTAGTTAGTAATGAGAGATATATGGAGAGGTCTGTGGCGCTCAGTAGTTAGTAATGAGGGAGATCTAGGAAGGTCTGTGGCACCCAGTAGTTAGTAATGAGGGAGATCTAGGGAGGTCTGTGGCGCTCAGCAGTTAGTAATAAGGGAGATCTAGGGAGGTCTCTGGTGCTCAGTAGTTAGTAATGAGAGAGTCTCTGGTGCTCAGTAGTTAGTAATGAGGGAGATATGGGGGAGGTCTGTGGCGCTCACTAGTTAGTAATGAGAGAGATATGGGGGAGGTCGGTGGCGCTCAGTAGTTAGTAATGAGGGAGATCTAGGGAGGTCTGTGGCACTCACTAGTTAGTAATGAGAGAGATATGGGGGAGGTCTGTGGCGCTCAGTAGTTAGTAATGAGGGAGATTTGAGAGAGGTCTGTGGCGCTCAGTACTTAGTAATGATGGAGATATGGGGAGTTCACTTGCGCTCAGTAGTTAGTAATGAGAGAGTTATGGGAGAGGTCCTCTGGTGCTCAGTAGTTAGTAATGAGGGAGATATGGGAGAGGTCTGTGGCGCTCAGTAGTTAGTAATGAGGGAGATATGGGAGAGGTCTGTGGCGCTCAGTAGTTAGTAATGAGAGAGTCTCTGGCGCTCAGTAGTTAGTAATGAGGGTGATATGGGGAGGTCTGTGGCGCTCAGTAGTTAGTAATGAGGGAGATATGGGAGAGGTCTGTGGCGCTCAGTAGTTAGTAATGAGGGAGATATGGGAGAGGTCTGTGGCGCTCAGTAGTTAGTAATGAGGGAGATATGGGTGAGGTCTGTGGCGCCCAGTAGTTAGTAATGAGAGAGATATGTAGAGGTCTGTGGTGCTCAGTAGTTAGTAATGAGGGAGATATGGGAGAGGTCTGTGGCGCTCAGTAGTTAGTAATGAGGGAGGTATGGGAGAGGTCTGTGGCGCTCAGTAGTTAGTAATTAGGGGGGGATATGGGAGAGGTCTTTGATGCTCAGTAGTTAGTAATGAGAGAGATATGGGAGAGGTCTGTGGCGCTCAGTAGTTAGTAATGAGGGAGATATGGGAGACGTCTGTGGCGCTCAGTAACGTAGTAATGAGGGAGATATGGGAGAGGTCTGTGGCGCTCAGTAGTTAGTAATGAGGGAGATATGGGAGAGGTCTGTGGTGCTCAGTATTTAGTAATGAGGGAGATATGGTAGAGGTCTGTGGCGCTCAGTCGTTAGTAATTAGGGGGGGATATGGGAGAGGTCTTTGATGCTCAGTAGTTAGTAATGAGAGAGATATGGGAGTGGTCTGTGGCGCTCAGTAGTTAGTAATGAGGGAGGTATGGGAGACGTCTGTGGCGCTCAGTAACGTAGTAATGAGGGAGATATGGGAGAGGTCTGTGGCGCTCAGTAATTTGTAATGAGGGAGATATGGGGGAGGTCTGTGGCGCCCAGTTGTTAGTAATGAGGGAGACATGAAGAGGTCTGTGGCGCTCAGTAGTTAGTAATGAGGGAGATATGGGAGAGGTGTGTGGCGCTCAGTAGTTAGTAATGTGGGAGATATGGGAGAGGTCTGTGGTGCTCAGTAGTTACTAATGAGAGAGATATGGGAGAGGTCTGTGGCGCTCAGTAGTTAGTAATGAGGGAGATCTAGGAAGGTCTGTGGCGCCCAGTAGTTAGTAATGAGGGAGATCTAGGGAGGTCTGTGGCGCTCAGTAGTTAGTAATAAGGGAGATCTAGGGAGGTCTCTGGTGCTCAGTAGTTAGTAATGAGAGAGTCTCTGGTGCTCAGTAGTTAGTAATGAGGGAGATATGGGGGAGGTCTGTGGCGCTCACTAGTTAGTAATGAGAGATATGGGGGAGGTCGGTGGCGCTCAGTAGTTAGTAATGAGGGAGATCTAGGGAGGTCTGTGGCACTCACTAGTTAGTAATGAGAGAGATATGGGGGAGGTCTGTGGCGCTCAGTAGTTGGTAATGAGGGAGATATGGGGAGTTCACTTGCGCTCAGTAGTTAGTAATGAGAGAGTTATGGGAGAGGTCTGTGGTGCTCAGTAGTTAGTAATGAGGGAGATATGGGAGAGGTCTGTGGCGCTCAGTAGTTAGTAATGAGGGAGATATGGGAGAGGTCTGTGGCGCTCAGTAGTTGGTAATGAGAGAGTCTCTGGCGCTCAGTAGTTAGTAATGAGGGAGATATGGGGAGGTCTGTGGCGCTCAGTAGTTAGTAATGAGGGAGATATGGGAGAGGTCTGTGGCGCTCAGTAGTTAGTAATGAGGGAGATATGGGAGAGGTCTGTGGCGCTCAGTAGTTAGTAATGAGGGAGATAT
Organism: Bombina bombina; assembly: GCF_027579735.1. Classification (NCBI taxonomy): domain Eukaryota; kingdom Metazoa; phylum Chordata; class Amphibia; order Anura; family Bombinatoridae; genus Bombina; species Bombina bombina. Next base: position 440,632,975 of record NC_069505.1, on the reverse strand, counting down.
GGGTGAGGTCTGTGGCGCCCAGTAGTTAGTAATGAGAGAGATATGTAGAGGTCTGTGGTGCTCAGTAGTTAGTAATGAGGGAGATATGGGAGAGGTCTGTGGCGCTCAGTAGTTAGTAATGAGGGAGGTATGGGAGAGGTCTGTGGCGCTCAGTAGTTAGTAATGAGGGAGATATGGGAGAGGTCTGTGGCGCTCAGTAGTTAGTAATGAGAGAGATATGGGGAGGTCTGTGGCGCTCAGTAGTTAGTAATGAGGGAGATATATAGAGAGGTCTGTGGCGCTCAGTAGTTAGTAATGAGGGAGATCTAGGGAGGTCTGTGGCGCTCACTAGTTAGTAATGAGAGAGATATGTGGGAGGTCGGTGGCGCTCAGTAGTTAGTAATGAGGGAGATCTAGGGAGGTCTGTGGCACTCACTAGTTAGTAATGAGATAGATATGTGGGAGGTCTGTGGCGCTCAGTAGTTTGTAATGAGGGAGATATGGGGAGGTCTGTGGCGCTCAGTAGTTAGTAATGAGAGAGATATGGAGAGGTCTTAGGCACTCAGTAGTTAGTAATGAGGGAGATATGGGAGAGGTCTGTGGCGCTCAGTATTTAGTAATGAGGGAGATATGGGAGAGGTCTGTGGCGCTCAGTATTTAGTAATGAGAGAGATATGGAGAGGTCTGTGGTGCTCAGTAGTTAGTAATGAGGGGGATATGGTAGAGGTCTGTGGCGCTCAGTAGTTCGTAATGAGGGAGATATGGGAGAGGTCTGTGGCGATCAGTAGTTAGTAATGAGGGAGATATGGAGAGGTCTGTGGCGCTCAGTAGTTTAGTAATGAGAGAGATATGGAGAGGTCTGTGGTGCTCAGTAGTTAGTAATAAGGGGGATATGGGAGAGGTCTGTGGCGCTCAGTAGTTCGTAATGAGGGAGATATGGGAGAGGTCTGTGGCGCTCAGTAGTTAGTAATGAGGGAAATATGGGGGAGGACTGTGGTGCCCAGTAGTTAGTAATGAGGGAGATCTAGGGAGGTCTGTGGCGCTCAGTAGTTAGTAATAAGGGAGATCTAGGGAGGTCTCTGGCGCTCAGTAGTTAGTAATGAGAGAGTCTCTGGTGCTCTGTAATTAGTAATGAGGGAGATATGGGGGAGGTCTCTGGCGCTCAGTAGTTAGCAATGAGAGAGTCTCTGGCGCTCAGTAGTTAGCAATGAGGGAGATATGAGAGAGGTCTGTGGCGCTCAGTAGTTAGTAATGAGGGAGATATGGGAGAGGTCTGTGGCGCTCAGTAGTTAGTAATGAGATAGATATGGGAGAGATCTGTGGCGCTCAGTAGTTAGTAATGAGAGAGATATGTAGAGGTCTGTGGTGCTTAGTAGTTAGTAATGAGGGAGATATGGGAGAGGTCTCTGGCGCTCAGTAGTTAGTAATGAGGGAGATATGGAGAGGTATGTGGCGCTCAGTAGTTAGTAATGAAGGAGATATGGAGAGGTATGTGGCGCTCAGTAGTTAGTAATGAGGGAGATATGGGAGAGGTCTGTGGCGCTCAGTAGTTAGTAATGAGATCGATATGGGAGAGATCTGTGGCGCTCAGTAGTTAGCAATGAGAGAGTCTCTGGCGCTCAGTAGTTAGTAATGAGGGAGATATGAGAGAGGTCTGTGGTGCTTAGTAGTTAGTATTGAGGGAGATTTGGGAGAGGTCTCTGGCGCTCAGTAGTTAGTAATGAGGGAGATATGGAGAGGTATGTGGCGCTCAGTAGTTAGTAATGAGGGAGATATGGAGAGGTATGTGGCTCTCAGTAGTTAGTAATGAGGGAGATATGGAGAGGTACGTGGCGCTCAGTAGTTAGTAATGAGAGAGATATGGGAGAGGTCTGTGGCGCTCAGTAGTTAGTAATGAGGGAGATATGGAGAGGTATGTGGCGCTCAGTAGTTAGTAATGAGGGAGATATGGGAGAAGTCTGTGGCGCTCAGTAGTTAGTAATGAGGGAGATATGGGAGAGGTCTGTGGCGCTCAGTAGTTAGTAATGAGGGAGATATGGGATAGGTCTGTGGCACTCAGTAGTTAGTAATGAGGGAGATATGGGAGAGGTCTGTGGCGCTCAGTAGTTAGTAATGAGGGAGATATGGAGAGGTCTGTGGCACTCAGTAGTTAGTAATGAGGGAGATATGGGAGAGGTCTGTGGCGCTCAGTAGTTAGTAATGAGGGAGATATGGGAGAGGTCTGTGGCGCTCAGTAGTTAGTAATGAGGGAGATATGGGAGAGGTCTGTGGCGCTCAGTAGTTAGTAATGAGGGAAATATGGGATAGGTCTGTGGCACTCAGTAGTTAGTAATGAGGGAGATATGGGAGAGGTCTGTGGCGCTCAGTAGTTAGTAATGAGAGAGTCTCTAGCGCTCAGTAGTTAGCAATGAGGGAGATATGGGAAGGTCTGTGGCGCTCAGTAGTTAGTAATGAGGGAGATATGGGAGAGGTATGTGGCACTCAGTAGTTAGTAATGAGGGAGATATGGGAGAGGTCTGTGGCGCTCAGTAGTTAGTAATGAGGGAGATATGGGAGAGGTCTGTGGCGCTCAGTAGTTTAGTAATGAGAGAGATATGGAGAGGTCTGTGGCGCTCAGTAGTTAGTAATGAGGGAGATATGGGAGAGGTCTGTGGCGCTCAGTAGTTCGTAATGAGGGAGATATGGGAGAGGTCTGTGACGCTCAGTAGTTAGTAATGAGGGAGATATGGGGGAGGTCTGTGGCGCCTAGTAGTTAGTAATGAGGGAGATCTAGGGAGGTCTGTGGCGCTCAGTAGTTAGTAATAAGGGAGATCTTGGGAGGTCTCTGGCGCTTAGTAGTTAGTAATGAGAGAGTCTCTGGCGCTCTCTAATTAGTAATGAGGGAGATATGGGGGAGGTCTGTGGCGCTCAGTAGTTAGTAATGAGGGAGATATGGGGAGGTCTGTGGCGCTCAGTAGTTAGTAATGAGAGAGATATGGGATAGGTCTGTGGCACTCAGTAGTTAGTAATGAGGGAGATATGGGAGAGGTCTGTGGCGCTCAGTAATTAGTAATGAGAGAGTCTCTGGCGCTCAGTAGTTAGCAATGAGGGAGATATGGGGAGGTCTGTGGCGCTCAGTAGTTAGTAATGAGGGAGATATGGGAGAGGTATGTGGCACTCAGTAGTTAGTAATGAGGGAGATATGGGAGAGGTCTGTGGCGCTCAGTAGTTAGTAATGAGGGAGATATGGGAGAGGTCTGTGGCGCCCAGTAGTTAGTAATGAGGGAGATATGGGAAGGTCTGTGGCGCTCAGTAGTTAGTAATGAGGGAGATATGGGAGAGGTCTGTGGCGCTCAGTATTTAGTAATGAGAGAGAGATATGGAGAGGTTTGTGGCGCTCAGTAGTTTAGTAATGAGAGAGATATGGAGAGGTCTGTGGCGCTCAGTAGTTAGTAATGAGGGAGATATGGGAGAGGTCTGTGGCGCTCAGTAGTTCGTAATGAGGGAGATATGGGAGAGGTCTGTGACGCTCAGTAGTTAGTAATGAGGGAGATGTGGGGGAGGTCTGTGGCGCCTAGTAGTTAGTAATGAGGGAGATCTAGGGAGGTCTGTGGCGCTCAGTAGTTAGTAATAAGGGAGATCTAGGGAGGTCTCTGGCGCTCAGTAGTTAGTAATGAGAGAGTCTCTGGTGCTCTGTAATTAGTAATGAGGGAGATATGGGGGAGGTCTCTGGCGCTCAGTAGTTAGCAATGAGAGAGTCTCTGGCGCTCAGTAGTTAGTAATGAGGGAGATATTAGAGAGGTCGGTGGCGCTCAGTAGTTAGTAATGAGGGAGATATGGGAGAGGTCTGTGGTGCTCAGTAGTTAGTAATGAGGGAGATATTAGAGAGGTCTGTGGTGCTCAGTAGTTAGTAATGAGGGAGATATGGGAGAGGTCTGTGGCGCTCAGTAGTTAGTAATGAGAGAGATATGGGAGAGATCTGTGGCGCTCAGTAGTTAGTAATGAGAGAGATATGTAGAGGTCTGTGGTGCTTAGTAGTTAGTAATGAGGGAGATATGGGAGAGGTCTCTGGCGCTCAGTAGTTAGTAATGAGGGAGATATGGAGAGGTCTGTGGCGCTCAGTAGTTAGTAATGAGGGAGATATGGGGAGGTCTGTGGCGCCCAGTAGTTAGTAATGAGGGAGATATGGGAAGGTCTGTGGCGCTCAGTAGTTAGTAATGAGCGAGATATGTGAAGGTCTGTGGCGCTCAGTAGTTAGTAATGAGGGAGATATGGAGAGGTCTGTGGCACTCAGTAGTTAGTAATGAGGGAGATATGTGAAGGTCTGTGGCGCTCAGTAGTTAGTAATGAGGGAGATATGGGAGAGGTCTGTGGCGCTCAGTAGTTAGTAATGAGAGAGAGAGATATGGAGAGGTTTGTGGCGCTCAGTAGTTTAGTAATGAGAGAGATATGGAGAGGTCTGTGGCGCTCAGTAGTTAGTAATGAGGGAGATATGGGAGAGGTCTGTGGCGCTCAGTAGTTCGTAATGAGGGAGATATGGGAGAGGTCTGTGACGCTCAGTAGTTAGTAATGAGGGAGATATGGGGGAGGTCTGTGGCGCCTAGTAGTAATGAGGGAGATCTAGGGAGGTCTGTGGCGCTCAGTAGTTAGTAATAAGGGAGATCTAGGGAGGTCTCTGGCGCTCAGTAGTTAGTAATGAGAGAGTCTCTGGTGCTCTGTAATTAGTAATGAGGGAGATATGGGGGAGGTCTCTGGCGCTCAGTAGTTAGCAATGAGAGAGTCTCTGGCGCTCAGTAGTTAGTAATGAGGGAGATATTAGAGAGGTCTGTGGTGCTCAGTAGTTAGTAATGAGGGAGATATGGGAGAGGTCTGTGGCGCTCAGTAGTTAGTAATGAGAGAGATATGGGAGAGATCTGTGGCGCTCAGTAGTTAGTAATGAGAGAGATATGTAGAGGTCTGTGGTGCTTAGTAGTTAGTAATGAGGGAGATATGGGAGAGGTCTGTGGCGCTCAGTAGTTAGTAATGAGAGAGATATGGGAGAGATCTGTGGCGCTCAGTAGTTAGTAATGAGAGAGATATGTAGAGGTCTGTGGTGCTTAGTAGTTAGTAATGAGGGAGATATGGGAAGGTCTGTGGCGCTCAGTAGTTAGTAATGAGGGAGATATGGGAGAGGTCTGTGGCGCTCAGTATTTAGTAATGAGAGAGAGATATGGAGAGGTTTGTGGCGCTCAGTAGTTTAGTAATGAGAGAGATATGGAGAGGTCTGTGGCGCTCAGTAGTTAGTAATGAGGGAGATATGGGAGAGGTCTGTGGCGCTCAGTGGTTCGTAATGAGGGAGATGTGGGGGAGGTCTGTGGCGCCTAGTAGTTAGTAATGAGGGAGATATGGGAGAGGTCTGTGACGCTCAGTAGTTAGTAATGAGGGAGATGTGGGGGAGGTCTGTGGCGCCTAGTAGTTAGTAATGAGGGAGATCTAGGGAGGTCTGTGGCGCTCAGTAGTTAGTAATAAGGGAGATCTAGGGAGGTCTCTGGCGCTCAGTAGTTAGTAATGAGAGAGTCTCTGGTGCTCTGTAATTAGTAATGAGGGAGATATGGGGGAGGTCTCTGGCGCTCAGTAGTTAGCAATGAGAGAGTCTCTGGCGCTCAGTAGTTAGTAATGAGGGAGATATTAGAGAGGTCGGTGGCGCTCAGTAGTTAGTAATGAGGGAGATATGGGAGAGGTCTGTGGTGCTCAGTAGTTAGTAATGAGGGAGATATTAGAGAGGTCTGTGGTGCTCAGTAGTTAGTAATGAGGGAGATATGGGAGAGGTCTGTGGCGCTCAGTAGTTAGTTATGAGAGAGATATGGGAGAGATCTGTGGCGCTCAGTAGTTAGTAATGAGGGAGATATGGAGAGGTCTGTGGTGCTTAGTAGTTAGTAATGAGGGAGATATGGGAGAGGTCTCTGGCGCTCAGTAGTTAGTAATGAGGGAGATATGGAGAGGTATGTTGCGCTCAGTAGTTAGTAATGAGGGAGATATGTGAAGGTCTGTGGCGCTCAGTAGTTAGTAATGAGGGAGATATGGAGAGGTACATGGCGCTCAGTAGTTAGTAATGAGGGAGATATGTGAAGGTCTGTGGCGCTCAGTAGTTAGTAATGAGAGAGATATGGGAGAGGTCTTTGGCGCTCAGTAGTTAGTAATGAGGGAGATATGGAGAGGTATGTGGTGCTCAGTAGTTAGTAATGAGAGAGATATGGGAGAGGTCTGTGGCGCTCAGTAGTTAGTAATGAGGGAGCTATAGGGAGGTCTGTGGCACTCAGTATTTAGTAATGAAGGAGTCTCTGGCACTCAGTAGTTAGTAATAAGGGAGATATGGAGAGGTCTGTGGCACTCAGTAGTTAGTAATGAGGGAGATATGGGGGAGGTTTGTGGCGCTCAGTAGTTGGTAATGAGAGAGATATGGGAGAGATCTGTGGCGCTCAGTAGTTAGTAATGAGGGAGATATGTGAAGGTCTGTAGCGCTCAGTAGTTAGTAATGAGGGAGATATGGAGAGGTATGTGGCGCTCAGTAGTTAGTAATGAGGGAGATATGTGAAGGTCTGTGGCGCTCACTAGTTAGTAATGAGGGAGATATGGGAGAGGTCTGTGGCGCTCAGTAGTTAGTAATGAGGGAGATATGGGGAGGTCTGTGGCGCCCAGTAGTTAGTAATGAGGGAGATATGGGAAGGTCTGTGGCGCTCAGTAGTTAGTAATGAGCGAGATATGTGAAGGTCTGTGGCGCTCAGTAGTTAGTAATGAGGGAGATATGGAGAGGTCTGTGGCACTCAGTAGTTAGTAATGAGGGAGATATGTGAAGGTCTGTGGCGCTCAGTAGTTAGTAATGAGGGAGATATGGGAGAGGTCTGTGGCGCTCAGTATTTAGTAATGAGAGAGAGATATGGAGAGGTTTGTGGCGCTCAGTAGTTTAGTAATGAGAGAGATATGGAGAGGTCTGTGGCGCTCAGTAGTTAGTAATGAGGGAGATATGGGAGAGGTCTGTGGCGCTCAGTAGTTCGTAATGAGGGAGATATGGGAGAGGTCTGTGACGCTCAGTAGTTAGTAATGAGGGAGATATGGGGGAGGTCTGTGGCGCCTAGTAGTTAGTAATGAGGGAGATCTAGGGAGGTCTGTGGCGCTCAGTAGTTAGTAATAAGGGAGATCTAGGGAGGTCTCTGGCGCTCAGTAGTTAGTAATGAGAGAGTCTCTGGTGCTCTGTAATTAGTAATGAGGGAGATATGGGGGAGGTCTCTGGCGCTCAGTAGTTAGCAATGAGAGAGTCTCTGGCGCTCAGTAGTTAGTAATGAGGGAGATATTAGAGAGGTCTGTGGTGCTCAGTAGTTAGTAATGAGGGAGATATGGGAGAGGTCTGTGGCGCTCAGTAGTTAGTAATGAGAGAGATATGGGAGAGATCTGTGGCGCTCAGTAGTTAGTAATGAGAGAGATATGTAGAGGTCTGTGGTGCTTAGTAGTTAGTAATGAGGGAGATATGGGAGAGGTCTCTGGCGCTCAGTAGTTAGTAATGAGGGAGATATGGAGAGGTATGTGGCGCTCAGTAGTTAGTAATGAGAGAGATATGGGAGAGGTCTGTGGCGCTCAGTAGTTAGTAATGAGGGAGCTATAGGGAGGTCTGTGGCACTCAGTATTTAGTAATGAAGGAGTCTCTGGCACTCAGTAGTTAGTAATAAGGGAGATATGGAGAGGTCTGTGGCACTCAGTAGTTAGTAATAAGGGAGATATGGGGGAGGTTTGTGGCGCTCAGTAGTTAGTAATGAGAGAGATATGGGAGAGATCTGTGGCGCTCAGTAGTTAGTAATGAGGGAGATATGTGAAGGTCTGTGGCGCTCAGTAGTTAGTAATGAGGGAGATATGGAGAGGTATGTGGCGCTCAGTAGTTAGTAATGAGGGAGATATGTGAAGGTCTGTGGCGCTCAGTAGTTAGTAATGAGGGAGATATGGGAGAGGTCTGTGGCGCTCAGTAGTTAGTAATGAGGGAGATATGGGAGAGGTCTGTGGCGCTCAGTAGTTAGTAATGAGAGAGATATTGGAGAGGTCTGTGGCACTCAGTAGTTAGTAATGAGCGATATATGTGAAGGTCTGTGGCGCTCAGTAGTTAGTAATGAGGGAGATATGGAGAGGTCTGTGGCGCTCAGTATTTAGTAATGAGAGAGATATGTGAAGGTCTGTGGCGCTCAGTAGTTAGTAATGAGGGAGATATGGAGAGTTCTGTGGCGCTCAGTAGTTAGTAGTTCTACTTTTATTCTTTTACTCCCTTCAGAACATTAAAAGTGGTTACAATGTAGTTAGTTGCAGGTAATTATCAGTTTATTATTCACATTACCGTTTAATCAAACAATCGTTATTTAGTATTTAATTGGCTCAAGGAGGATGGGACTGATGGACCTATAAGTTACTGTTACTACAAATAATACAATTACTATGCGAGCGCTATCAAGGTCAGTTAAAGGCCACAAGGTCGTTATGGGTTGGAGTCATGTTGACCTGTGTGGTTATTATACATCAGCTGTTTCACTTCAGCACTTCCTGTGCAGCTGAGTGAAAGTTGCAGATTGTAATGGGAAAGTAATTCAGCCCAGTCTGCTACTTCACGCCTCACCTTATACTCTGATGGATGTGTCCCTTGTCACAGCTGCTCAGCCAGTCTAACAGATGTTTTATGCCGTCTGCTGAATGAGCACAGCATGTGTCCAGTGATCGCTTTTACATTGTGGTTGCATCTATTGCTCTTTTGTTGTCTTCTGTCTGTTTAAACACAGAAACGTCATTTATCGGTAGGTTGGGGAAAGCTGTAAGTCTGTTTTTTACCTTCCCTAATATGTAATACTCCAGGAACCTATAAACTTGTAATTAAACTTCCCTTATGTCGGTGTTAAATACTGGCCTAGATTATCAAACATTGTTTTACACTAAATGTATTCTTGTTGTACAAATAGGTAATTTTATTAAAATTAACATTCTCACGTTTTATTTTGCACCATGAAAAGACTAATTTAGTAGACGTTGCTAATGTCCTAGTGCCACCACTTGGAACACTGAAGGATTGTTTACCAGACCTGGCTAAACTGAGGAACCTGGGTGGGCCAGAGTAGGGATTAGCCTGGCAGTGTGGGGGGTTGGTCTGGGCACTGTTTTACCTAGTAGCTCTTTATTTAACAGAAAATGTAGGTGTTGGGGGCTGGGTAGTTGTGTTCTTAATTTTTGTTTTTAAACATTTAAAATACCCTTTTCCATCTTAATATAGGGAGAGTCCACTTTATTCATTACTTTTTGGAAAAACAGAACCTGGCCACCAGGAGGAGGCAAAGACACCCCAGCCAAAGGCTTAAATACCTCCCCTCATCCCCCAGTCATTCTTTGCCTTGCGTCACAGGAGGATGGCAGAGAAGTGTCGGAAAATTTGGAGTAGTCTCTTATGGAGGGTAGTACTCTTCGAAATGGGACTGGAGTTTTAAGTAGTCTTGTCAGCATCTCAGTGAGAGCATTGACGAATGTTAGGGTCTGGAGATAAAGGGAGAGTCTTTCTGCAAAACCATTCAGACTCGTATTAACAGCTCCTAAGCAATAAGTGTTGACGAGTTTCACTGCCTGCTTCTATCACTCAAGTCCATGTCAGGTGCGATGCTACCAGACTTTCAAACTTGAGGCTGTGTGTCTGTTCCACGGCAGAGATTCCGGTAAGATCATTTAATTTTATCTCATGATAACGTAAAGAAGACAGGGTCACAGTGTGACTCCTTTAGCTGTATGGAATCAAGGGTTAATAGATCCGGAAGGAAATTATTGAACAGAGGGGATTTTTACATAACTTGCTTTATTATGTTTTATGCTGTAATATGTGTGAGATGAGGCTCAGGCAGATGTGGAACATTTAGGTTTTACTTTAATTTTTGAGATAACTGTGGGGCCTGTTATTTTTTACGCTTTTCTCTCCGGGAGCAGGGACGTTCCTGCATGGCACACCATGTGACCAGGTGTGGTATCATTGACTTCCTCTTTCCTGAGGTTTACAAGAGAAGAAACTGTTTCTCTGTGGGGCCTGGGTCATAGGAGGTGGTGAATGCCCCGGCCATTGGGGGTATAAAGGTGCCATTTATCTTATTCTATTGTCCATCTTAAAAGTGTACACTATGGAGAACTCTGATGCGTTAGAATGTACTCCCTCTTTTCCTAAATCTAATACCTGTTTTTATTTTATACCCACCTGCTCAATTATGTTCCACATGCCTCGATAAGGTAGTTATAGCTAAAAAGACAAAGATGTTTAGTACCATTGAGCCGTGCCCCTCTGAGGGGTCTCCGTCTTGTGAGGTGCGTTCCCTGCACTCATCTCTTATTACACATGCAGCCTCCCATTGCACTGCTAATCCTCCTCCTGGAGGGGCCCCTTTACCGCCAGACTTTACTGAACAGCTACAAACGGCAGTGTCTGCGGCCTTCAGTGCTTTACCTCGCCCTGCTAAAGGCAAGCGAAAGGCCAAATATTGCTATCCTTCCCAGGGGTCATCTACCAATTTGTTGGATTTATCTGATACTAGATTATCCGAGGATGAAGACGCCTCTGATAGTTCAGAGGAGACTCTTTCTTGGTCGGAATCTGCTGCCTCTAAACCTCTGGCTGCAGAGGAACCAGACTTTAGATTTAGGATCGAGCACTTACGCTTTCTGTTAAAGTGTTGGCTACGTTAGAGGTTCCGGAACCTAAATTACCTGAGGAACCTTCTATTCCTAAGCTTGATAAGGTTTATGAGGACAGGGTGGTGCCACAGACTTTCCCGGTTCCCGTAAAGATGGCAAATATTAAAGGAACAGTAAACACAGTAGATTTGCATAATCAACAAATGCAAGATAACAAGACAATACAATAGCATTTACTCAGAATTTCAAATGAGTTGTAGATTTTTTTTCTAACAAATTTCAAAGTTATGTATATTTCCACTCCCCCTGTACCATGTGATAGCAATCAGCCAATCACAAATGCATATACATATAGTCTGTGAATTCTTGCACATGCTCAGTAGGAGCTAGTGGCTCAAAAAGTGTAAATATAAAACCGTTCACATTTTTTTTAATGGAAGTAAATTGGAAAGTTGTTTTAAATTACATGCTGTATCTGAATCATGAAAATTTAATTTGACCTGAGTGTCCCTTTAAGAATGAATGGGAGAGACTTGGATCTTCTTTTTCCCCTTCTTCTTCTATTAAGAAAGTGTTCCCCGATCTAGACTCTCAATTAGAATTGTGGAGGTCTTTCCCTAAGGTGGATGGAGCTATCTCCACGCTTACTAAGCGCACCACTATCCCACTTGACGATAGTTCGTCGTGTAAAGAGCCCATGGATAAGAAGCTAGAAACTCTATTAAGAGAAATGTTTCAGCACACAGGCTACTTGTTTCAGCCTATTGGTGACTCTCTATCGGAGATGATCGTGGTGGAAACTCCCCTCTACGAGATCCAGGAAAGAATTTGGGCCTTGAGGGTAGCCAATTATTTTATCTGTGATGCAAGTATGCAGATTATTCGTCTGAATGCAAAAACATCAGGTTTTTCTGTTCTAGCCCGTAGGGCTCTCTGGCTGAAGTCTTGGTCTGCGGACAGGACTTCAAAATCTAGATTGCTTTCCCTTCCATTTAAGGGGAAGATTATTTTCGGTCCAGGCCTGGACTCTCTCATATCCACGGTCACTGGGGGCAAGGGTGCCTTTTTACCGCAGGATAAGAAGAATAAACCTAAAGGACAAGATCCTAATTTCTTTCTTAAGACACAGTGAGTCAACGGATCATCAATTACTGTTGGTAATATCACTCCTGGCCAGCAGGAGGAGGCAATGAGCAAAGCTGTTAAGTGCTGCGCAGGAAACGTAAGTAGCTTGTGTGCTAGCGCTTAGAGAATCTCCCTAGAATTAACGAGCAACTTAAAAAAAAAATTGTAATAATATTTTGTTAAAAAATAAATAAATAAAATAATTGTGACACCAAAAACACTGTAAAAAGACTGGAGAGCCAATATAAGCTATTTCAAATTAAAATGCCCATGCGTTATTGTGAATACGTTGTGGGTAATGTAGGCATCAGTGCTGTAATCTGTGCATGCGCAAATAGACAAATCCAATTGCGCATGCGTAGGTTGACGAACTGTTATAATTATATGCAAATACACACAATCAGATTGGCAATTGAGATATACCGTGTACGGCCCATTTTTGAGGGCTGGAAGAAGTGATGTCATGAGGGGGCAATAACATTTAATTCTATAAAGATATGGAAAAAATAAATTTGTTGATTGATGTTGTTTAAAATATGTGGTCCGTTTTGAAACGAAAAAGCAAAAGTTAGTAATCCTTTAAGACTTGGGTCTGCATCTTACTCTGGGACAAACATCTTCCTGTGTGAAGGATGATGTAGACCGGTTGGAGGGCACTGTGTGTGAACTGAGAGGTTTGTTAGTGTAAGGGATCTTACTCGCAAACGTTTGTTTCTCTTGTTAAGTGTGTTCAGTCCACTGGTCATCCATTACTTATGGGATATATTCTCCTTCCCAACAGGAAGTTGCAAGAGGATCACCCAAGCAGAGCTGCTATATAGCTCCTCCCCTCACATGTCATATCCAGTCATTCTCTTGCAACCCTCAACAAAGAAGGAGGTCGCGAGAGGAGCTGGAGTTTTTTACTTAACTATTAACTATTAACTATTCTTCAATCAAAAGTTTGTTATTTTAAATGGCACCGGAGTGTGCTGTTTTCCTATCTCAGGCAGTATTTGGAAGAAGAAACTGCCTGCGTTTTTTATCTATGATCTTAGCAGGCGTAACTAAGATCCACTGGCTGTTCTCGACATTCTGAGGAGTGGGGTAACTTCAGACTGGGAATAGCATGCGGGGTCCTCCGCAAATGAGGTATGTGCAGTACTTTATTTTCTGGGAATGGAATTGACTAAGAAAATACTGCTGTTACCGTATGATGTAAGTACAGCCTTAAATGCAGTAGTAGCAACTGGTATCAGGCTGATAAATGTATGCGCAGTCGAGTTATATTCTAGGGACTAGAATTTGACTGAGAAAATACGGTTAACACTGAAATAATACTTAAGCCTTCTCTGCAGTGGTAGCGACTGGTAGCAGGCTTAGTGATAGCTTTGCATGACATTGAAAAATGTTGTTTTTTAATAAAACGTTTACTGACATGTTATTTGTTTTTTGTGAGGTACTTTGGTGATAAATCGCTTTGGGCATGATTTTTTTCCACATGGCTAACATATTTTTCTGCATGGAAACCGTTATATCAGGGCTCCCACTGTTGTGATTGGAGTGGGAGGGCCCTTGTTTTAGCGCCTTGTTGCGCAGTTAAAATTATTGCACAGTCTTTCTGCTTCTTCCTCCTTGAACCAGGACGTCTCTAGAGAGCTCAGGGGTCTGCAAATTTCATTTGTGAGGGAGGTAATCAGTCACAGCAGATCTGTGACAGTGTGCTGACTGTGATTATAAGCGTTAAATCTTAATTGATATCTGTTTTATCCGTTTTGGGTATCGAGGGGTTAATCATCCTTTTGCTAATGGGTTCAATCCTCTGCTAATAGTACACTTCTTGTTAAGAATTGTTTAATTATATCTGTATTTTTGAAGCGCTGCTGCGTTTTTTATATTGCTTGTAAAACTTATTAAAAGTGATTTCCAAGCTTGTTAGTTTCATTGCTAAGTCTGTTTTAAACATGTCTGATTCAGAGGAAACTGTTTGTTCATCATGTTCAAAAGCCAATGTGGAGCCCAATAGAACGATGTGTACCAATTGTATTGATATTGCTTTGAATAAAAGTCAATCTGTACCGATAAAGAAGCTATCACCAGACAACGAGGGGGAAGTTATGCCGCCTAACTCTCCTCACGTGTCAGTACCTGCGTCTCCCGCTCGGGAGATGCGTAGGATTGAGACACCTAGTACATCTAGGCCCTTACAAATCACTTTACATGATATGGCTAATGTTATGAAAGAAGTATTATATAATATGCCCGAATTAAGGGGCAAACGCGATAACTCTGGGTTAAGGACAGAGCGCGCTGATGACACGAGAGCCGTGTCTGATACTGCGTCACAACTTGCAGAACATGAGGACGGTGAGCTTCATTCTGTCGGTGACGGTTCTGATTCGGGGAGACCGGATTCAGAAATTTCAAATTTTAAATTTAAGCTTGAGAACCTTCGTGTGTTACTAGGGGAGGTATTAGCGGCTCTGAATGATTGCGACACGGTGGCAATTCCAGAGAAATTGTGTAGGTTGGATAGATACTATGCGGCACCGGTGTGTACTGACGTTTTTCCTATACCAAAAAGACTTACAGAAATTATCAGTAAGGAGTGGGATAGACCCGGTGTGCCTTTTTTCCCTCCCCCGATATTTAGAAAAATGTTCCCTATAGACGCCACCACACGAGACTTATGGCAGTCGGTCCCTAAGGTGGAGGGAGCAGTTTCTACGTTAGCCAAGCGTACCACTATCCCGGTGGAGGATAGCTGTGCTTTCTCAGATCCAATGGATACAAAATTAGAGGGTTATCTTAAGAAAATGTTTGTTCAACAGGGTTTTATATTGCAGCCTCTTGCATGCATTGCGCCTGTCACGGCTGCAGCGGCATTCTGGTTTGAGTCTCTGGAAGAGGCGATTCGCACAGAGCCGTTGGATGAGGCCTTGAGCAAAGTTAGAACCCTTAAGCAAGCTAATGCGTTTGTTTCAGATGCCATAGTACATCTAACAAAACTTACGGCTAAAAATTCCGGATTCGCCATACAGGCGCGCAGAGCGCTCTGGCTTAAATCCTGGTCAGCGGATGTAACTTCCAAGTCTAAACTACTTAACATTCCTTTCAAAGGGCAGACCTTATTCGGGCCCGGCTTGAAGGAAATTATTGCTGACATTACGGGAGGTAAGGGCCACGCCCTTCCTCATGACAGGGCCAAACCAAAGGCCAAACAGTCTAATTTTCGTGCCTTTCGTAACTTCAAGGCAGGAGCAGCATCGACTTCCTCCGCTCCAAAACAGGAAGGAACTACTGCTCGTTACAGACAAGGTTGGAAAGGCAACCAGTCATGGAACAAGGGCAAGCAGGCCAGAAAGCCTACTCCCGCCCCTAAGACAGCATGAAGTCAGGGCCCCCTATCCAGAGACGGATTTAGTGGGGGGCAGACTTTCTCTCTTTGCCCAGGCTTGGGCAAGAGATGTGCAGGATCCCTGGACGTTAAAGATTATATCTCAGGGATACCTTCTGGATTTCAAATCCTCTCCTCCACAAGGGAGGTTCCATCTTTCGAGGTTATCGACAAACCTAGTAGAGAGGCATTTCTACAATGTGTACAAGACCTCTTAATAATGGGGGTGATCCACAAGGATTTTACTCAAATCTATTTGTGGTTCCCAAAAAAGAGGGAACCTTCAGACCAATCTTGGACTTAAAGATCTTAAACAAATTCCTAAGGGTACCATCGTTCAAGATGGAAACCATTCGAACCATCCTACCCATGATCCAAGAGGGTCAATATATGACCACGGTGGACTTAAAGGATGCTTACCTTCATATACCGATTCACAAAGATCATTATCGGTACCTGAGGTTTGCCTTTCTAGACAGGCATTACCAGTTTGTGGCTCTTCCCTTCGGGTTAGCCACGGCCCCGAGAATTTTTACGAAGGTTCTGGGCTCACTTCTGGCGGTACTAAGACCACGAGGCATAGCGGTGGCTCCGTACCTAAACGACATTCTGATACAAGCGTCAAGTTTTCAGAATGCAAAGTCTCATACAGAGATAGTTCTAGCATTTCTGAGGTCGCATGGGTGGAAAGTGAACGTGGAAAAGAGTTCTCTGTTACCACTCACTCGGGTTCCTTTTCTAGGGACTCTTATAGATTCTGTAGAAATGAAGATTTACCTGACGGAGTCCAGGTTATCAAAGATTCTCAATGCTTGCCGTGTCCTTCATTCCATTCCAAGCCCATCGGTAGCTCAGTGCATGGAGGTAATCGGCTTAATGGTAGCGGCAATGGACATAGTGCCATTTGCGCGCCTGCATCTCAGACCGCTGCAACTATGCATGCTCAGTCAATGGAACGGGGATTACTCAGATCTGTCCCCTTTGCTAAATCTGGACCAGGAGACCAGAGATTCGCTTCTCTGGTGGTTGTCCCCGGTTCATCTGTCCAAAGGAATGACCTTTCGCAGGCCAGATTGGACGATTGTAACAACGGATGCCAGCCTTCTAGGCTGGGGAGCAGTCTGGAATTCCCAGAAGGCTCAGGGATCGTGGACTCAGGAGGAGAAACTCCTCCCAATAAACATTCTAGAATTAAGAGCAATATTCAATGCTCTTCTGGCTTGGCCTCCGTTAGCAAAGCTGAGGTTCATCAGATTTCAGTCGGACAATATCACGACTGTGGCTTACATCAATCATCAAGGGGGAACCAGGAGTTCCCTAGCGATGTTGGAAGTCTCGAAGATAATTCGCTGGGCAGAGTCTCACTCTTGCCACCTGTCAGCGATTCACATCCCAGGCGTAGAGAACTGGGAGGCGGATTTCCTAAGTCGCCAGACTTTTCATCCGGGAGAGTGGGAACTTCACCCGGAGGTATTTGCTCAACTGATTCGTCGTTGGGGCAAACCGGATCTGGATCTCATGGCATCTCGCCAGAACGCGAAGCTTCCTTGTTACGGATCCAGGTCCAGGGACCCGGGAGCGGTGCTGGTAGATGCATTAGCAGCCCCTTGGGTTTTCAACATAGCTTATGTGTTTCCACCATTTCCGTTGCTACCTCGGCTGATTGCCAGGATCAAACAGGAGAGGGCATCGGTAATTCTGATAGCGCCTGCGTGGCCACGCAGGACCTGGTATGCAGACCTAGTGGACATGTCGTCCTGTCCACCATGGTCTCTTCCTCTGAGGCAGGACCTTCTAATTCAGGGTCCTTTCAACCATCCAAACCTAATTTCTCTGAGGCTGACTGCCTGGAAATTGAACGTTTGATTCTGTCAAAGCGTGGGTTTTCGGATTCGGTTATTGATACATTAATACAGGCTCGGAAACCTGTGACAAGAAAAATTTAGATATGGCGTAAATATTTATATTGGTGCGAATCCAAGAGTTACTCATGGAGTAAGGTTAGGATTCCTAGGATATTAGCTTTTCTACAAGAGGGTTTAGAAAAGGGTTTATCCGCTAGTTTGCTAAAGGGACAGATTTCAGCTCTGTCTATTCTTTTACACAAACGTCTGGCAGAGCATCCAGACGTCCAGGCCTTTTGTCAGGCTTTGGCTAGAATTAAGCCTGTGTTTAAAGCTGTTGCTCCTCTGTGGAGCTTAAACTTGGTTCTTAAAGTTCTTCAGGGTGTTCCGTTTGAACCCCTTCATTCAATTGATATTAAGCTTTTATCTTGGAAAGTTTTGTTTTTGATGGCTATTTCCTCGGCTCGGAGAGTCTCTGAGTTATCTGCCTTACATTGTGATTCTCCTTATCTGATCTTTCATTCAGACAAGGTAGTTCTGCGTACTAAACCTGGGTTTTTACCTAAGGTTGTTTCTAACAGGAATATCAATCAAGAGATTGTTGTTCCATCATTATGTCCTAATCCTTCTTCGAAGAAGGAACGTCTTTTGCATAATCTAGACGTGGTCCGTGCTCTGAAGTTCTACTTACAGGCAACTAAAGATTTTAGACAAACTTCTTCTCTGTTTGTCGTTTATTCTGGACAGAGGAGAGGTCAAAAAGGCTTCGGCTACCTCTCTCTCTTTTTGGCTTCGTAGCATAATACGTTTAGCCTATGAGACTGCTGGACAGCAGCCTCCTGAAAGAATTACAGCTCATTCCACCAGAGCTGTGGCTTCCACCTGGGCCTTTAAGAATGAGGCCTCTGTTGAACAGATTTGCAAGGCTGCGACTTGGTCTTCACTTCATACTTTTTCCAAATTTTACAAATTTGACACTTTCGCTTCTTCGGAGGCTGGTTTTGGGAGAAAGGTTCTACAGGCAGTGGTTCCTTCTGTTTAATGTTCCTGCCTTGTCCCTCCCATCATCCGTGTACTTAGCTTTGGTATTGGTATCCCATAAGTAATGGATGACCCGTGGACTGAACACACTTAACAAGAGAAAACATAATTTATGCTTACCTGATAAATGTATTTCTCTTGTAGTGTGTTCAGTCCACGGCCCGCCCTGTCTTTTTCAGGCAGGTTCTAAATTTTAAAATTATATCTCCAGTCACCACTGCACCTTATAGTTTCTCCTTTCTCGTCTTGTTTCGGTCGAATGACTGGATATGACATGTGAGGGCAGGAGCTATATAGCAGCTCTGCTTGGGTGATCCTCTTGCAACTTCCTGTTGGGAAGGAGAATATATCCCATAAGTAATGGATGACCCGTGGACTGAACACACTACAAGAGAAATAAATTTATCAGGTAAGCATAAATTATGTTTTTAACATATGTTTTGGTGGCTCAGTCAGAATCCGACTGTTCTAGGGAGTTCCTGTTGTCTTTTAACATAAGAGGAGGTCTTGGTTAACGGAATCTTTCCGTTTCTATCTTTTTCTTTTGTGAATATGGCTCCCGGCATCGGACCTCATAGTGACTTCATTAGGGACGGGCTCCTTTTCCCCAGACGCAGCGCGCGCTTTTGTTGGCACTCTTTCTCTTCCTGTTCAGCTACTAGGAAATTATTTGCTGTGTCCGCTGTCTGTTAGCCTCTGCCTGTTCCGGAGTCAGTCTAGAGGAGGTCAGGTAGGCACCGCAGCATAGAGCTGTGGGTAGAGGTGCCTAAGAGGTGTTTCAGAATTGTTGTGGATTAGAGTACTTAATTATATTTGCTTTTAAGGAGTCTCATTATTAAGTTGTTTCGTTGATAACTTATTTGCGGGCTATGTTTGTTTGATTGACAGAGATCTTAAAGAGACAGTTTTATTTTTCTTGAAATTTAAAAATACATTTTTTTTTTTGCAATTGAGTGTGTGTAATCTTTCAATATGGAATTGGAGCCTATAGGGCATATGTATCAAGCTCCGAATGGAGCTTGATGCCCCGTGTTTCTGGCGAGCCTGCAGGCTCGCCAGAAACAGCAGTTATGAAGCAGCGGTCACAAAGACTGCTGCTCCATAACCTGTCCGCCTGCTTTGAGCTGGCAGAAAGACATCGCAGGAAATCAACCCGATCAAGTACGATCAGGTTGGCCGCGAGTCTGCAGGGGGCGGCGTTGCACCAGCAGCTCTTGTGAGCTGCTGTTGCAATGCTGAATACGACGAGCGTGTTACTCGCCGTATTCAGCAAGGTCTGGCGGACCTGATCCGCAGTGTCGGATCATTTCTGCCAGACCTTGATAAATATGCCCCTTCGTCTGTAGAGGACTGCAAACTCTGTTTGAATGCCCAAGTAGAAGCTCCATTGCTTTTTTGTAGTTCTTGTATAGAAACAACTTTATTGTACAAAGATAAATTGTTTGCTTCTGAGCCATCATTCTCTCAAGTAGATGCTGTTCAGGCTATGCCACAGCCTTCTCCACAGGTGTCCCTAACTGTGCCATCATCTCACGCAGTGCCCCCAGCTTCCTCTTTCCCCTGATGGGGTATTTCTGAAATTGCAACCCAGGTTTCCTCAGCGGTATCTGAGGCGCTAGCGGCCATCCCTATGTTGCAAGGGAGGCGTAAGAGTAAGTTTTTGGAATCAGACTGTAAGGCCTCTGATACGTCTCAGGCTAACCAGGTTGCTCTTTCCCATAAGTTGGAAGAGGAGGATACTTCAGTAGCCTCTGAGGGTGAACTTTCAGATTCAGATAGTGTAAGTCCTGCTTCTGATGCCGAAGTGGTTTCCTTCAGATTCAAGCTTGAGCATCTCCGTGTTTTACTTAAAGGGACACTGTACCCAAATTTTTTCTTTCGTGATTCAGATAGAGCATGACATTTAAAGGGACAGTCTAGGCCAAAATAAACTTTCATGATTCAGATAGAGCACGTAATTTTAAACAATTTTCCAAATTACTTTTATCACCAATTTTACTTTGTTCTCTTTGTATTCTTAGTTGAAAGCTTAACCTAGGAGGTTCATATACTAATTTCTTAGACCTTGAAGCCCACCTATTTCATATTGCATTTTAACAGTTTTTCACCACTAGAGGGTGTTAGTTCATGTATTTCATATAGATAACACTGTGCTCGTGCACGAGAAGTTATCTTGGAGCAGGCACTGATTGGCTAGACTGCAAGTCTGTCAAAAGAACTGAAAAAAGGGGCAGTTTGCAGAGGCTTAGATACAAGATAATCACAGAGGTTAAAAGTATAGTATTATAAATGTGTTAGTTATGCAAAACTGGGAAATGGGTAATAAAGGGATTATCTATCTTTTAAAACAATACTTATTCTGGTGTAGACTGTCCCTTTAAAGCAGCTTAATAATTTACTCCTATTATCAAATTTTCTTTATTCTCTTGGTATCTTTATTTGAAATGCAAGAATGTAAGTTTAGATGCAGGCCCATTTTTGGTAAACAGCCTGGGTTGTCCTTGCTGATTGGTGGATAAATTCATCCACCAATAAAAGTGCTGTCGAGTACTGAACCAAAAAAAGTTTAGATGCCTCTTTCAAATAACGATAGCAAGAGAAGGAAAAAAAATGATAACAGGAGTAAATTAGAAACTTGCTTAAAATTGCATGCTCTATCTGAATCAGGAAAGAAAAAATTTGGGTTCAGTGTTCCTTTAAGGAGGTTTTAGCTACCTTGGACGACTCCGATACGCCTATCTTCAACCCTAAAAAATCGAGTAAATTAAATAGATATTTTGATGTTCCCTCTCCTGGGGAGGTGTTCCCAGTGCCAGACCGTTCCACGGAGATTATTACCCGGGAATGGGAGAGGCCAGGAATACCCTTTTTGCCCCTCACCTGTCTTTAGAAAAATGTTCCCAGTCGCTGACTCCATCAAGGAGTCATGGCAGACGGTTCCCAAAGTGGAAGGGGCGATCTCAACTTTGGCTAAGAGAACTACTATCCCTATTGAAGATAGTTGTTCTTTTAAAGATCCTATGGATAAAAAGCTGGAGGCCTTTTTAAAGAAAATGTATACTCATCAAGGGTTACAGTGTCAACTGGTGGTGTGCATTGCTACAGTAACCAGTACGCCAGCCTATTGGTTTGATGCTTTGTCTGAGTCCCTGCAAGCTGAAACTCCTTTGGAGGAGATTCAGGATAGGATAAGGGCTTAAAAGTTAGTTAATTCCTTCATCACTGATGCTTCCTTGCAGGTCATCAAGTTGGGGGCCAAAATATCTAGCTTTGCTATCTTGGCACGTAGAGCGCTATGGCTTAAATCTTGGTCTGCTGATGCTTCTTCCAAATCTAAGCTTTTGGCAATCCCTTACATGGGAAAGACATTGTTCAAGCCCGCATTTGCAAAAATTATTTCCGATATCACAAGTGGTAAAGGATCTTTTCTGCCGCAGGACAAGAACAACAAGATGAAGGAATGTTAGTAAGACTTCCTCGGCTTCTACCAAACAGGAACAGTCTAAGCCCTCTTGGAAGCCTGGTCAGTCTTGTAACAGGGGGAAGCAATCGAAGAAACCCGCAGCTGAATCCAAGTCAACATGAAGGGGTTGCCCCCGAACCCGGGACCAGATCAAGTGGGGGGCAGGCTCTCTCAGTTTGCGCAGGCTTGGGAGCGAGATGTCCCAGAGCTGTGGGCAGTGGACATTGTTTCTCAGGGATACAAGTTAGAGTTCAAAAACTTTTCTCCCAGAGGCAGGTTCCACCTGTCAAGCTTATCTGTAGACCAGATAAAAAGAGAGGCGTTCTTGAAATGTGTACAGGACCTTCCCCTCTTGGGAGTGATAGTGCCTGTCCCAAACAGACAACAGGTGCGTGTCTTTCAGGTTGGGGAGCTGTTTGGGGATCTCTGACAGCACAAGGGGTTTGTAAATCTCAAGAGGCGAGATTACCAATCAATATTTTGGAACTCCGTGCAATTTTCAGGGTTCTTCAGTTTTGGCCTCTGTTGAAGAGAGAACCATTCATTTTTTTTTCAGACAGACAATATCACAACTGTGGCATATGTCAATCATCAGGGTGGGATTCACAGTCCTCAAGCTATGAAAGAAGTATCTCGGATACATGTTTGGACGGAATTCAGCTCCTGTCTAATTTCTGTGGTTCATATCCCAGGTATAGACAATTGGGAAGCGGATTATCTCAGTCGTCAGACTTTACATCAGGAGAATGGTCTCTTCACCCAGATGTGTTTTCTCAAATTGTTCAGATGTGGGGGCTTACAGAAATAGATCTGATGGCTTCTCATCTAAACAAGAAACTTCCCAGGTACCTGTCCAGGGATCCTCAGGCGGAAGCAGTGGATGCGTTGACACTTCCTTGGTGTTATCAACCTGCTTATGTTTTCCCGCCTCTATTCCTTCTTCCAAGAGTAATCTCCAAAATCATCATGGAGCAATCGTTTGTGCTGCTGGTTGCTCCAGCATGGCCTCACAGGTTTTGGTATGCGGATCTTGTTCGGACGTCCAGTTGCCAACCTTGGCCACTTCCATTAAGGCCAGACCTTCTATCTCAAGGTCCGTTTTTCCATCAGGATCTCAAATCATTAAATGTGAAGGTATGGAAATTGAACACTTAGTCATAGAGGTTTCTCTGACTCAGTGATTAATACTATGTTGCAGGCTCGTAAATCTGTTTCTAGAAATATTTATTATCGAATTTCGAAGACTTATATTTCATGGTGTTCTTCTCATAAATTCTCCTGGCATTCTTTTAGAATTCCTAGAATTTTACAGTTTCTTCAATATGGTTTGGATAAAGGTTTGTCTACAAGTTCCTTGAAAGGACAAATCTCTGCTCTTTCTGTTTTATTCCACAGGAAAATTGCTAAACTTCCTGATATTCATTGTTTTGTACAGGCTTTGGTTCATATCAAGCCTGTCATTAAATCAATCTCTCTACCTTAAAGTCTTAATTGGGTTTTGAAGGCTTTGAAGGCTCCTCCATTTGAGCCTATGTATTCTTTGGACATTAAACTACTTTCCTGGAAAGTGTTGTTCCTTTTGGCCATCTCTTCTGCTAGAAGAGTTTCTGAATTATCCGCTCTCTCTTGTGAATCTCCTTTTCTGATTTTTCATCAGGATAAGGCAGTTTTGCGGACTTCATTTAAATTCTTACCTAAGGTTGTGAATTCTAACAACATTAATAGAGAAATTGTTGTCCCTTCTTTGTGTCCTAATCCTAAGAATTCTTTGGAGAGATCTTTACATTATTTGGATATGGTGAGAGCTCTGAAATATTATGTTGAAGCCACTAAAGATTTCAGGAAGACTTCTAGTCTATTCGTTTTATTTTCTGGTTTCAGGAAAGGTCAGAAGGCTTCTGCCGTTTCTTTGGCATTGTGGTCAAAGCTTTTGATTCCTCAAGCTTATTTGGAGTCGGGTAAAGCCCCGCCTCAGAGAATTACAGCTCATTCTATTAGATCAGTTTCCACTTCTTGGGCTTTTAAGAATGAAGCTATAGTTGATCAGATTTGCAAAGCAGCATCTTGGTCTTCTTTGCATACATTTACTAAATGCTACCATTTTGATCTGTTTGCTTCTTCGGAAGCAGTTGTTGGTAGGAAAGTTCTTCGGGCAGCTGTTTCAGCTTGATTCTTCTGCTTATGATTTAAGTTTTTATTTTTTGAGAATAAACTTATATTTTGTTTGTGGATTTATTTTTTCAGCGAAATTGCTGTTTTTATTGTGTCCCTCCCTCTCTAGTGACTGTTGTGTGGAGTTCCACATCTAGGGTATTGCTATCCCATACATCACTAGCTCATGGACTCTTGCCAATTACATGAAAGAAAACATAATTTATGTAAGAATTTACCTGATAAATTCATTTCTTTCATATTGGCAAGAGTCCATGAGGCCCACCCTTTTTTATGGTGGTTATGATTTTTTTGTATAAAGCACAATTATTTCCAAATTCCTTTGTTGATGCTTTTTACTCCTTTCTTTATCACCCCACTTCTTGGCTATTCGTTAAACTGAATTGTGGGTGTGGTGACGGGTGTATTTATAGGCATTTCTCCAACATTGGTGTGTCCGGTCCACGGCGTCATCCATAACTTGTGGGAATATTCTCTTCCCTAACAGGAAATGGCAAAGAGCACAGCAAAAGCTGTCCATATAGTCCCTCCCAGGCTCCGCCCCCCCCAGTCATTCTCTTTGCCGCTCTGAACAAGTAGCATCTCCATGGAGATGGTGAAGAGTATGTGGTGTTTAGTTGTAGTTTTTTATTCTTCTATCAAGAGTTTGTTATTTTAAAATAGTGCTGGTATGTACTATTTACTCTAAAACAGAAAGAGATGAAGAGTTCTGTTTATAAGAGGAGTATGATTTTAGCAGCAGTAACTAAAATCGATTGCTGTTCCCACACAGGACTGTTGAGCTGAGAGAACTTCAGTTGGGGGGAACAGTTTGCAGACTTTTCTGCTCAAGGTATGACTAGCCATTTTTCTAACAAGACTGTGTAATGCTGGAAGGCTGTCATTTTTCCCTCATGGGGATCGGTAAGCCATTTTCTTAGTCTCAAACAGAATAAAGGGCTTATTATGGACTATAAACTGGTAGACACTTTTATGGGCTAAATCGATTGCTTTATTTAGGTATTATTTGCAGTTAGAAGTTGAATTTCACACTTTTATAACTTTGGGGAACGTTAACGGCAGGCACTGGTTAAGACACCTTCCCAGTCAGGAAGGGCCTTTCTCTGTAGTAGGCAGAGCCTCATTTTCGCGCCATTACTGCGCAGTTACTTTTGAGAACAGTACATGCAGCTGCATGTGTGAGGGTCTGGAATTCACTGAAAAAGTTCCTAGAAGGCTTCATTTGGTATCGTATACCCCCCTGGGATTGGTGAAGTCGCAGCAAAGGCTGTGGCTGGGACTGTAAAGAGGTTAAAAGTGTAAACGGCTCCGGTTTCCACATTTTAAGGGTTAAAAGCTTGAAATTTGGGGTGCAATACTTTGAATGCATTAAGACACTGTGGTGAAAATTTGATACTTTTGCTTCTTCGGAGGCTATTTTTGGGAGAAAGGTTTTGCAAGCCGTGGTGCCTTCTGTTTAGGTAACCTGATTTGCTCCCTCCCTTCATCCGTGTCCTAAAGCTTTGGTATTGGTTCCCACAAGTTATGGATGACGCCGTGAACCGGACACACCAATGTTGGAGAAAACAGAATTTATGCTTACCTGATAAATTACTTTCTCCAATGGTGTGTCCGGTCCATGGCCCGCCCTGGTTTTTTAATCAGGTTTGAAAAATTTCTTTCTCTATACACTACAGTCACCACGGCACCCTATAGTTTCTCCTTTTTTTTTTCTCCTAACCGTCGGTCGAATGACTGGGGGGGTGGAGCCTGGGAGGGACTATATGGACAGCTTTTGCTGTGCTCTTTGCCATTTCCTGTTGGGGAAGAGAATATTCCCACAAGTTATGGATGACGCCGTGGACCGGACACACCGTTGGAGAAAGTAATTTATCAGGTAAGCATAAATTCTGTTTTTGAGGTTTGGGAAACTTTGTCCCTCCTGGTAGAATTGTATATCCTATACGTCACTAGCTCATTGACTTGCCAATATGAAAGAAATTAATTTATCAGGTAAGTTCTTACATAAATTATGTTTTCTTTGAAGCTGACTGCTTGGAGATTGAACGCTTGATTTTAGCCAAGCTTGGATTTTCTGAAGCAGTCATTGAGACCATGGTTCAGGCTCATAAGCCTGTCACTAGGAAGATTTACCATAAGATATGGCGTAAATATATTTATTGGTGTGAGTCTAAAGGATTTTCTTGGAGTAGGGTCAGTATTCCAAGGATCTTATCTTTTCTCCAGGAAGGGCTCGAGAAGGGGTTATCGGTCAGTACCCTCAGAGGGCAGATTTCTGCGTTATCCATTCTGCTGCACAAGAGTCTGGAGGATGTGCCGGATGTACAATCCTTTTGTCAGACCCTGGTCAGAATCAGGCCTGTGTTTAAATCAATTGCTCCTCCTTGGAGCCTTAATCTTTTTGTTAAAGTTTTGCAGCAGGCTCTGTTTGAGCCAATGCATTCCATAGATATTAAGTTATCCTGGAAAGTTTTGTTTCTTACATTTTGTTTCTTACTGCTATCTCTTCTGCACGGAGGGTTTCTGAACTCTCAGCATTGCAGTATGAATCTCCTTATCTTATATTTCATGCAGATAAGGCAGGTCTTCGTACCATGTTGGGTTTTCTACCTAAGGTTGTTTCGGACAAAAATATTAATCTGGAAATTGTTGTTCCTTCTTTCTGTCCTAATCAGTCTTCTCATAAGGAACGAACTTAGACGTTGTGCGGGCTCTTAAATTCTATCTGCAGGCTACGAAGGGTATGTTTCATTCAGTCCTCTGCGTTTGTTTTTCTGGTAAACGTAAGGGCCAGAAAGCTACTGCCACTTCTCTTTCTCTCTGATTGAGAAGTGTTATTCATATGGCTTATGAGACTGCTGGACAGCAGCCTCTTGAGAGAATTACAGCTCATTCCACTAGGGCGTTGTCTTCTACTTGGGCCTTCAAGAATGAGGCCTCTGTAGAACAGATTTGTAAGGCTGTGACTTGGTCTTCATTGCACAATTTTTCTAAATTCTATAAATTCGGCTGAGGCTTCTTTTGGGGGAGAGGTTCTGCAAGCAGTGGTGCCTTCTGTTTAGGTTACCTGTCTTACCCTCCCTAATCATAGCTTGGGTATTGATTCCCAACAGTAATTGATGATCCGTGGACTCACCTTGTTTTAAGAAAGAAAAGAAAATGTATGCTTACTTGATAAATGTGTTTCTTTCCTGACATGGTGAGTCCACGCCCTCCCTGTTTTCAGACAAACCTCAGGCTCATCTGCACCTTGTGTTACTTCCTTTCTCTCCTTTTCCTTCGGTCGAATAACTGGGGGTTGTGGGAAGGTAAGTGATACTTACCAGCTTTGCTGTGGTGCTCTTTGCCGCCTCCTGGTGGCCAGGAGTGATATTACCAACAGTAATTGATGATCAGTGGACTCAGTGTCAAGAAAGAAACAAATTTATCAAGTTAGCATACATTTTATTTTTCGTCCCTTTCATTCGGACAAAGCCCAACACCAGCAGCCCTCCGCAGAGCCTGATGAGTCCAAGGGAACTTGGAAGCCATCTCAATCTTGGAATAAAACAAGCAGAACTAGAAGCCGGCATGAAGGAGCGGCCCCTGATCCAGCGTTTGATCGTGTTGGGGGCAGGCTCTCTCTTTGTGGAGGCTTGGTTGGGGGACGTGCAAGACCCTTGGGTTCTAGAGGTCATCGCTTAGGGTTTCAGGATAGGTTTCAAATCTCATCCACCCAGGAGCAGATTCCTCTTATCAAACCTGTCTTCAAGACCAGAAAAACAAGAAGCTTTTCTAGGGTGCGTGAGGGATCTCTCCTCCCTGGGAGTATTTGTGCCAATACCTCTATCAGAGAGAGGTCTAGGGTACTACTTAAACCTTTTTGTGGTCCCAAAGAAGGAGGGTATGTTTCGCACGATTCTAGACCTAAAGTGCCTAAACAAGTTTCTGTTGGTCCCATCAATCAAGATGGAGACGATAAGTTCTATTCTGCCCTTAGTTCAAGAGGGACAGTTCATGACCACGATAGACTTGAAGGATGCTTGCCTACATGTGCCAATACACAAGGATCACTTCAAGTTCTTAAGATTCGCTTTTCTGGACCAGCACTTCCAGTTTGTGGCTCTTCCTTTTAGTCTGGCTACTGCTCCAAGAGTCTTTACAAAGGTTCTGGGGGCTCTGTTCGCGGTGGCAAGGACTAGAAGTATTGCAGTAGCCCATACTTGGACGATATCCTGGTCCAGGCTGCATCCTGCCGGCTGGCAGAAGACCATTCAAGAGCTGCTCTTCCTCTTCAATCTCATGGATGGAAGATAAACTTAGGAAAGAGTTCTCTGGTTCCCAGTACCAGGGTGGAATTCCTGGGCACGATAATAGATTCCATATCCATGAGGATATTCCTTACAGACCAGAGAAGTTGCAAGATTACTTCCAATTGTCTTGCCCTCCAGACCTCCTCAGGGACATCTGTGACCCGGTATATGGAGGTAATTGTGCTCATGGTGTCCAGCATAGATATCATTCCATTTGCCAGGTTCCATCTCAGACCTCTTCAGCTGTGCATGCTGAGGCAATGGAACAGCGATCACTCGGATCTGTCTTAACAGATTTCTCTGGACAACATGTCTAGAGAATCGCTCTCTTGGTGGCTCTGTCCAGATCGCCTGTCCCAAGGGATGTCCTTCTTGAGACCATCCTGGGAGATTGTGACTACGGACGCAACCCCCTCAGGATGGGGAGCCGTTTGGGGTGCCAGGAAGGCACAGGGCCGGTGGACTCTAGAGGAATCTCTTCTCCCGAACAACATTTTGGAACTTTGCGCGATCTTCAACACTCTGAAGGTTTGGCCTCTTCTGGGTTCGTCCCAGTTTATTAAATTCAAATCGGACAACATTACCTTGGTGGCTTACATCAACCATCAGGGGAGAACGAGGAGCTCCGTAGCAATGAGGGAAGTATCTCAGATTCTGGAATGGGCGGAGACCCACAACTGCTCGCTGTCAGCAATCCACATTCCGGGCATGGACAACTGGGAAGCAGATTTCCTCAGCAGACAATCCTTTCATCCGGGGGAATGGTCTCTCCATCCCGAGGTGTTTGCGGAGGTTTGCAACAGATGGGCGACGCCGGAGATAGATCTCATGGTGTCCTGACTCAATTCCAAGCTACCCAGCTATGGGTCTTCGGTTCAGGGATCTACAGGCAGAGTTGATAGATGCATTAGCAGTGCTTTGGAGGTTCAAACTACTAAACATTTTTCCACCGTTACCACTTCTAACTTGGGTAGTAGCCCGCATCAAGCAGGAGCAAGCTTTGGATTTGGATTCTAATTGCTCCATCGTGGCTGCGAAGGATGTGGTTTGCGGACCTGGTGGGGATGTCCTCATCGCCTCCATGGGAGGTTACCTTGTCACAGAGATCTGCTGGAACAGGGTCCCTTTATTCATCAGAATCTAGATTCTCTGAGGCTGACTGCGTGGAGATTGAATGCTTAGTCCTAGCCAAGAGCGTTTTTTCTGAGTGTGATTGATACTCTCATTTAAGCTAGAAAGCCGGTCACTCTTCGCATCTATCATAAGGTGTGGTAGACGTGGATTCCCCTGGCATAAGGTCAGGATGTCCAGGATTCTTTCCTTTCTCCAAGATGGTTTGGAGAAGGGACTTGCTGCTAGTTCCTTGAAAGGACAGATTTCGGCTCTATCTGTATTATATTACACAAGAGGCTCGCTGAACTTCCTGATATACAGTCTTTTGTTCAGGCTCTATCTAGAATCAGGCCTGTCCTTAGACATTCCGCTCCTCCTTGGAGTTTAAATCTGCTTCGTTTGAGCCCATGTATTCCGTTGACGTTAAGTTACTATCTTGGATGGTTCTTTTTCTACTGGCTATTGCTTCTACATGCAGAGTCTCCGAGATGGCGGCCTTGGAATGTGAGCCTCCTTACCTAGTTTTTCATACTGACAAGGCTGTCCTTCACACTGAGTTGGGTTTTCTCCCTAAGGTTGTGTCTGATCGCAACATCAATCAGGAGATTGTGGTTCCTTCCTTGTTTTCTAATCCTTCTTCTTCAAAGGAACGATTGCTTCATAATAATCTGGATGTGGTTCGGGCTTTGAAATTGTATCTTCAGGCCACAAAGAATTTTAGACAGACTTCAGGAATTGTTGGTTGTCTGTTCTGGGAAGCGCAGAGGACAGAAGGCGTCTTCCACTTCCCTATCTTTTTGGTCGAGGAGCATTATTTGCTTAGCATATGAAACAGCGGGACATAAGCCTCCTCAGAGGATTACGGCTCATTCAACTAGAGCTGTGGCTTCATCTTGGGCCATCAAGAATGAGGCCTCTATGGAGCAGATTTGTAGGGCGGCTACCTGGTACTCCTTACATACTTTTTCAAAGTTTTACAAATTTGACGTTTTTGCTTTGGCTGAAGCAACTTTTGGGAGAAAGATTTTGCAGGCTGTGGTGCCCTCAGAATAGGGTCCGCCTCTCTTTTTTCCCTCCCGTTTTCATTCAGTGTCCTCTAGAGAAGAGTTTTTCAACCAGTGTGCCGCGGCCGTGAGAGATCCTCAAGTGTGCCGCGGCAGACTGTCAACAGTGTGACATATTTTTTAAATTTTGCTTGTTTTTTTACTCCCAGTGCAGGGGTGTCCCTCTTTCAAATTTTGAAATATTGGGAGGTATGTGACAGGCTCATCAGGCAGACAGGCAGTCAGGCATAATTTACAACCATGATATATTGACATTCATTCACAGACAATCATTATGATTGTTTGTGAATGAATGTCAATATGTCACGTATAGTTTGTAGGAGGCATGATATCACAGCAAAATACATACAGTATGTATGTGTGTGTTTGTGTGTGTGTGTGTATATATATATATATATATATATATATATATATATATATATGCTGTATTAGGTTACAATGTGTGATTTTTTTAAATTTTGGGATGGTGGTGTGCCCCAGGATTTTTTAATATAAAAAAGTGTGCCATGGCAAAAAAAAGTTGAAAATCACTGCTCTAGAATTTGGGTATATATTTCCCACAAGTAAGGAATGAAGCCGTGGACTCTCATCATATTAAGATGGAAAACATAAATTATGCTTACCAGATAATTTCCTTTCCATCTGTATGAGGAGAGTCCACGGCCCACGGCCGTTTTCTCCGTTGGATGGACCAAATTTTTTTTGGTTCTTCTGGCACCATTTATACCCTATTTCTCCTACTGTTTCTTGTTCCCTCTGCAGTATGACTGGGGGATGAAGGGAGTGGGGGAAGTATTTAAATCTTTGGCTGGGGTGTCATTGCCTCCTCCTGGTGGCCAGGTTCTGTATTTCCACAAGCAAGGCATTAAGCCGTGGACTCTCCTCATACAGATGGAAAGGAAATTTTTGCAAATGTTGGTTATTTCTGTGTGAGCATTGACACATGACTATTAGAGATGTTTTCTGCCTGGATTTCTGGACCTGTGAATTTCAATATAGGAACTCTATGTTCTGAGTTACCTGGATGCTCGGTATTACAGAAGTATACTGTTGGACCATCATAGGCACAAGCTCAATGTGTTTACAAGCAAACGTCATGTAAATGAGCTTTTTTGTACATTTGTCCTCAAATGATGTGCAGAAGAAGTTCTGAATCGTTTGGTAAGTTTAGGACATTTCAGTCTGATTCATCACTATTAAAATAAATAGATAATACAAACTGCTTTGATGTAGGACAAGAACCTGTCAAGTTCATCTCATTACAAGATGATCTATCCCCTGTGCTGTTTAGAAATAGACTCTTGGTCTCTCACACATACAAATGAAATGTGATAACAAGTGGGTCTGCATGCAAAAGATTCCATTTTAAATCTCCCAAGATTAAATGGGCTCCAACTTGAATAGACTGTTAAAATAGTATAGAATTATGCTCTGATACCTAAGATATGTACCTGGGTTACTTTTTTCTATATTTTCCATGTTCTTGTTAGATTTTTCCCCCTTTTTGCTTTCTCTTTTGTGCTGTACTTTTTTGTAAATTGTAATAAAATAATAATAATAATAATAATAAAATTCTAAATACATTTTCAAAATTTCCTCTTTCACCTAATGCCATTTTATTTGCTTAAAATCTATACATGACTATTCTAATCATGGTGCAAATCTGATATAAAAGTTAATGAAAACCTTATTTGTGCATATACAGAATTTTTTTGTTGTTGACGCATTTCTAGATCTATTGTTTAGTTTTTCATAAAATCATTCTAAGAAATTGCTAATCAATTTGATCATTTCATTGCAAATGTAATGAAGATAGGTTCTGTAGTTTTCATTGTAGCTTTGTCTAAAGTTCTGCACCCATCAGCATTGGGAATTGACTCTAACAATCTCACATACTTCCCATTTTCAGATCTTATAAGAACTCACAGCCCCAGCTAAAGTGTTGTACAGCTGTGTATGAGATAGCACAAAGGCTGGAAATGTCTCAATAAGTAATTAGGCGTTTTCCTCTCATTAGTATTTAGCGGACCAGTAACTTCTTGTGCATTTCCAGCCCTTTTCACTTGCAGTCTGTGATCGTCATGTCTGTCTATGGAGGGGTTAACACAATGCTTTGTATCCAGATTGGATCTAGCACTGTTTAGTTGGATTTGCAGACTAAGACTTGCTTAGCTGATCCTGTTAACATGAGCTGATCTCTCTAACTAGCGATTAGAGTTCTGCTGAGCCTCTCCGGTTCAGATTAGCCACACTCTTGTGTCTGTCGGCTCTAATCTGTGAGTGTTCCTTTAATCTCGTTAATGGCTGCGCTGCAGTTCTGGCATTCTCACTTGCAGACAGATAACGTAACTAAACATAGGAGCTGTGACTGAAGGTCAGACCAGCTTGTTCTTCTCATATCACACAACACGCTCCTTATCCGATTGTCATATACCTTCATTAACAATGGCTTCCAAACCTCATATATAGCGGCCTTGCACCCGCCATATCAGATACATCTGCCTCTGACTTAACATAACCCCCTTATCAGTCTAACATGTCTGATTTGCTTGTTACCCTATCAGACTTGTTTGTACCACACACCTGATTTACTTGTTACCCTATCAGACCTGTATGTACCACACCTGATTTACTTGTTACCCTATCAGACCTGTATGTACCACACACCTGATTTACTTGTTACCCTATCAGACCTGTATGTACCACACACCTGATTTACTTGTTACCCTATCAGACCTGTATGTACCACACACCTGATTTACTAGTTACCCTATCAGACTTTTATGTACCACACACCTGATTTACTTGTTACCCTATCAGACCTGTATGTACCACACCTGATTTACTTGTTACCCTATCAGACCTGTATGTACCACACACCTGATTTACTTGTTACCCTATCAGACCTGTATGTACCACACACCTGATTTACTAGTTACCCTATCAGACCTGTATGTACCACACACCTGATTTACTAGTTACCCTATCAGACTTTTATGTACCACACACCTGATTTACTTGTTACCCTATCAGACTTGTATGTACCACACACCTGATTTGCTTGTTACCCTATCAGACCTGTATGTACCACACACCTGATTTGCTTGTTACCCTATCAGACCTGTATGTACCACACACCTGATTTACTTGTGTTACCCTATCAGACCTGCATGTACCACACACCTGATTTAGCACACGGTTGCTGTTACCTGTATATAGCACATGATTGCGGTCACCTGTATATAGCACAGGGATGCTGTCACCTGTATATAGCACAGGGTTACTGTCGCCTCTATATAACACAGGGTTACTGTCGCCTGTATATAACACAGGGTTGCTGTTACCTGTATATAACACAGGGTTGCTGTTACCTGTATATAACACAGGGTTGCTGTTACCTGTATATAACACAGGGTTGCTGTTACCTGTATATAACAGTGTTGCTGTCACCTGTATATAGCACAGGGTTGCTGCTACCTGTATATAACACAGGGTTGCTGTTACCTTATATAACAGTGTTGCTGTTACCTGTATATAACCCATTGTTGCTGTTACCTGTATATAGCACAGGGTTGCTGTTACCTGCATATAACACAGTGTTGCTGTTACCTGTATATAACAGTGTTGCTGTTACCTGTATATAACACATTGTTGCTGTTACCTGTATATAGCACAGGATTGCTGTTACCTGTATATAACACAGGGTTGCTGTAACCTGTATATAACACAGGGTTGCTGTAACCTGTATATAACACAGGGTTGCTGTTACCTGTATATAGCACAGGTTTGCTGTAACCTGTATATAGCACAGGGTTGGTGTTACCTGTATATAACACAGGGTTGCTGTTACCTATATATAACACATGGTTGTTGTTACCTGTATATAACACAGGGTTGCTGTTACCTGTATATAACACATGGTTGTTGTTACCTGTATATAACACAGGGTTGCTGTTACCTGTATATAACACAGGGTTGCTGTTACCTGTATATAACACAGGGTAGCTGTTACCTGTATATAACACAGGGTTGCTGTTACCTGTATATAGCACAGGGTTGCTGTTACCTGTATATAACACAATGTTGCTGTTACCTGTATATAGCACAGGATTGCTGTCACCTGTATATAACACATTTTTGCTGTTAACTGTATATAGCACAGGGTTGATGTTACCTGTATATAGCACAGGATTGCTGTTACCTGTATATAACAGTGTTGCTGTTACCTGTATATAGTGCAAGGTTGCTGTTACCTGTATATAACAGTGTTGCTGTTACCTGTATATAGCACAGGATTGCTGTTACCTGTATATAACAGCGTTGCTGTTACCTGTATATAGCACAGGATTGCTGTTACCTGTATATAACACATGGTTGCTGTTACCTGTATATAGCACATGGTTGCTGTTACCTGTATATAGCACATGGTTGCTGTTACCTGTATATAGCACATGGTTGCTGTTACCTGTATATAACAGTGTTGCTGTTACCTATATATAGCACAGGGTTGGTGTTACCTGTATATAGCACAGGTTTGCTGTTACCTGTATATAACAAAGGGTTGCTGTTACCTGTATATAACACAGGGTTGAGGTTACCTGTATGTTGCACAGGGTTGCTCTTACCTGTATATAGCACAGGGTTGCTCTTACCTATATATAGCACAGGGTTGGTGTTACCTGTATATAGCACAGGGTTGCTGTTACCTGTTATAGCACAGGGTTGCTGTTACCTGTATATAGCACAGGGTTGCTGTTACCTGTATATAGCACAGGGTTGCTGTTACCTGTATATAGCACAGGGTTGCTGTTACCTGTATATAGCACAGGGATTCTATTACCTGTATAGAACACATTGTTGCTGTTACCTGTATATAACACATTGTTGCTGTAACCTGTATATAACACAGGGTTGCTGTCACCTGTATATAGCACAGGGTTGCTGTTACCTGTATATAGCACAGGGTTTCTGTTACCTATATATAGCACAGTGATTCTATTACCTGTATAGAACACATTGTTGCTGTTACCTGTATATAACACAGGGTTGCTGTCACCTGTATATAGCACAGGGTTGCTGTTACCTGTATATAGCACAGGGTTGCTGTTACCTGTATATAGCACAGGGTTTCTGTTACCTATATATAGCACAGGGATTCTATTACCTGTATAGAACACATTGTTGCTGTTACCTGTATATAACACATTGTTGCTGTTACCTGTATATAACACATTGTTGCTGTTACCTGTATATAACACAGGGTTGCTGTCACCTGTATATAGCACAGGGTTGCTGTTTCCTGTATATAACACAGGGTTGCTGTTACCTGTATATAGCACAGGGTTGCTGTTACCTGTATATAGCACAGGGCTGCTGTTACCTGTAAATAGCACAGGGTTGCTGTTACCTGTATATAACACATTGTTGCTGTTACCTGTATATAACACACTGTTGCTGTTACCTGTATATAACACACTGTTGCTGTCACCTGTATATAGCACAGGGTTGCTGTTACCAGTATATAACACATTGTTGCTGTTACCAGTATATAACACATTGTTGCTGTTACCTGTATATAGCACAGGGTTGCTGTTACCTGTATATAGCACAGGATTGCTGTTACCTGTATATAGCACAGGATTGCTGTTACCTGTATATAACACAGTGTTGCTGTTACCTGTATATAACACAGTGTTGCTGTTACCTGTATATAACAGTGTTGCTGTTACCTGTATATAACACAGTGTTGTTTTCACCTGTAGATAACACATTGTTGCTGTCACCTGTATATAACACAGTGTTGCTGTCACCTGTATATAACACATTGTTGCAGTCACCTGTATATAAAACAGTGTTGCTGTCACCTGTATATAAAACAGTGTTTCTGTCACCTGTATATAACACATTGTTGCTGTCACCTGTATATAGCACACAGTTGCTGTCACCTGTATATAACAGTGTTGCTATTACCTGTATATAACACAGTGTTGCTGTTACCTGTATATAACACAGTGTTGCTTTTACCTGTATATAGCACAGGGTTGCTGTCACGTGTATATAACACAGTGTTGCTGTCACCTGTATATAACACAATGTTGCTGTCACCTGTATATAACACAATGTTGCTGTCACCTGTATATAACACAGTGTTGCTGTCACCTGTATATAACACAGTGTTGCTGTCACCTGTATATAACAGTGTTGCTGTTACCTGTATATAACACATTGCTGCTGTCACCTGTATATAAAACAGTGTTGCTGTCACCTGTATATAACAGTGTTGCTGTCACCTGTATATAACACAGTGTTGCTGTCACCTGTATATAACAGTGTTGATGTCACCTGTTTATAACACATTGCTGCTGTCACCTGTATATAAAACAGTGTTGCTGTCACCTCTATATAACACAGTGTTGCTGTCACTTGTATATAACAGTGTTGCTGTCACCTGTATATAACAGTGTTGCTGTCACCTGTATATAACAGTGTTGCTGTCACCTGTATATAACACATTGTTGCTGTCACCTGTATATAGCACAGGGTTGCTGTCACCTGTATATAACAGTGTTGCTGTTACTTGTATATAACACAGTGTTGCTGTTACCAGTATATAACACAGTGTTCCTTTTACCTGTATATAGCACAGGGTTGCTGTCACGTGTATAT
This sequence comes from Bombina bombina, assembly GCF_027579735.1. Classification (NCBI taxonomy): domain Eukaryota; kingdom Metazoa; phylum Chordata; class Amphibia; order Anura; family Bombinatoridae; genus Bombina; species Bombina bombina. Next base: position 440,596,190 of record NC_069505.1, on the reverse strand, counting down.
AACACAGTGTTGCTGTTACCTGTATATAACACAGTGTTGCTGTCACCTGTATATAGCACAGGGTGGCTGTTACCTGTATATAAAACAGTGTTGCTGTCACCTGTATATAACACAGTATTGCTTTTACCTGTATATAGCACAGGGTTGCTGTCACCTGTATATAACACATTGTTGCTGTCACCTGTATATAGCACAGGGTTGCTGTTACCTGTCTATAACAGTGTTGCTGTTACCTGTATATAACACAGTGTTGCTGTTACCTGTATATAACACAGTGTTGCTTTTACCTGTATATAGCACAGGGTTGCTGTCACGTGTATATAACAGTGTTGCTGTTATCTGTATATAACACAGTGTTGCTGTTATCTGTATATAACACAGTGTTGCTGTTACCTGTATATAACACAGTGTTGCTGTCACCTGTATATAACAGTGTTGCTGTCACCTGTATATAACAGTGTTGCTGTCACCTGTATATAACAGTGTTGCTGTCACCTGTATATAACACAGTGTTGCTGTCACTTGTATATAACAGTGTTGCTGTCACTTGTATATAACAGTGTTGCTGTCACCTGTATATAACATTGTTGATGTCACCTGTATATAACACAGTGTTGCTGTTACCTGTATATAACACATTGTTGATGTCACCTGTATATAACACAGTGTTGCTGTCACCTGTATATAACACAGTGTTGCTGTTACCTGTATATAACAGTGTTGCTGTCACCTGTATATAACAGTTTTGCTGTCACCTGTATATAACAGTGTTGCTGTTACCTGTATATAACAGTGTTGCTGTTACCTGTATATAACACATTGTTGCTGTCACCTGTATATAACACATTGTTGCTGTCACCTGTATATAACACAGTGTTGCTGTCACCTGTATATAACATTGTTGATGTCACCTGTATATAACACAGTGTTGCTGTTACCTGTATATAACACAGTGTTGCTTTTACCTGTATATAGCACAGGGTTGCTGTCACGTGTATATAACAGTGTTGCTGTTATCTGTATATAACACAGTGTTGCTGTTACCTGTATATAACACAGTGTTGCTGTCACCTGTATATAACAGTGTTGCTGTCACCTGTATATAACAGTGTTGCTGTCACCTGTATATAACACAGTGTTGCTGTCACTTGTATATAACAGTGTTGCTGTCACCTGTATATAACATTGTTGATGTCACCTGTATATAACACAGTGTTGCTGTTACCTGTATATAACACATTGTTGATGTCACCTGTATATAACACAGTGTTGCTGTCACCTGTATATAACACAGTGTTGCTGTTACCTGTATATAACAGTGTTGCTGTCACCTGTATATAACAGTTTTGCTGTCACCTGTATATAACAGTGTTGCTGTTTCCTATATATAACAGTGTTGCTGTTACCTGTATATAACACATTGTTGCTGTCACCTGTATATAGCACAGGGTTGCTGTCACCTGTATATAACAGTGTTGCTGTTACCTGTATATAACACAGTGTTGCTGTTACCAGTATATAACACAGTGTTGCTTTTACCTGTATATAACACAGTGTTGCTGTTACCTGTATATAACACAGTGTTGCTGTCACCTGTATATAACACATTGCTGCTGTCACCTGTATATAGCACAGGGTTGCTGTCACCTGTATATAACAGTGTTGCTGTTACCTGTATATAACACAGTGTTGCTGTTACCAGTATATAACACAGTGTTGCTTTTACCTGTATATAACACAGTGTTGCTTTTACCTGTATATAACACAGTGTTGCTGTTACCAGTATATAACACAGTGTTGCTTTTACCTGTATATAACACAGTGTTGCTTTTACCTGTATATAACACAGTGTTGCTGTTACCTGTATATAACACAGTGTTGCTTTTACCTGTATATAACACAGTGTTGCTGTTACCTGTATATAACACAGTGTTGCCGTCATCTGTATATAACACAGTGTTGCTGTCACCAGTATATAACACATTGCTGCTGTCACCTGTATATAACACATTGCTGCTGTCACCTGTATATAACACAGTGTTGCTGTCACCTGTATATAACACAGTGTTGCTGTCACCTGTATATAACACAGTGTTGCTGTCACCTGTATATAACACAGTGTTGCTGTCACCTGTATATAACACAGTGTTGCTGTTACCTGTATATAGCACAGGGTTGCTGTTACCTGTATATAACACAGTGTTGCTGTTACCTGTATATAACACAGTGTTGCTGTCACCTGTATATAACACAGTGTTGTTTTCACCTGTATATAACACAGTGTTGCTGTCACCTGTATATAACACAGTGTTGCTGTCACCTGTATATAACACAGTGTTGCTTTCACCTGTATATAACAGTGTTGCTTTCACCTGTATATAACAGTGTTGCTGTCACCTGTATATAACACAGTGTTGCTTTCACCTGTATATAACACAGTGTTGCTGTTACCTATATAGAGCACAGGGTTGCTGTCACCTGTATATAACAGTGTTGCTGTCACCTGTATATAACACAGTGTTGCTGTCACCTGTATATAACACAGTGTTGCTGTCACCTGTATATAACACAGTGTTGCTGTCACCTGTATATAACACAGTGTTGTTTTCACATGTATATAACACAGTGTTGCTTTCACCTGTATATAACACATTGTTGCTGTCACCTGTATATAACACAGTGTTGCTGTCACCTGTATATAACACAGTGTTGCTGTTACCTGTATATAGCACAGGGTTGCTGTCACGTGTATATAACACAGTGTTGCTGTCACGCGTATATAACACAGTGTTGCTGTCACCTGTATATAACACAGTGTTGCTGTTACCTGTATATAACACAGTGTTGCTGTTACCTGTATATAACACATTGTTGCTGTTACCTGTATATAACACAGTGTTGCTGTTACCTGTATATAACACATCGTTGCTGTTACCTGTATATAACACATCGTTGCTGTCACCTGTATATAACACATCGTTGCTGTCACCTGTATATAACACATCGTTGCTGTCACCTGTATATAACACATCGTTGCTGTCACCTGTATATAACACAGTGTTGCTGTCACCTGTATATAACACAGTGTTGCTGTCACCTGTATATAACACAGTGTTGCTGTCACCTGTATATAACACAGTGTTGCTGTCACCTGTATATAACACATTGTTGCTGTCACCTGTATATAACAGTGTTGCTGTCACCTGTATATAACAGTGTTGCTTTCACTTGTATATAACACAGTGTTGCTGTTACCTGTATATAGCACAGGGTTGCTGTTACCTGTATATAACACAGTGTTGCTGTCACGTGTATATAACACAGTGTTGCTGTCACGTGTATATAACACAGTGTTGCTGTTACCTGTATATAACACAGTGTTGCTGTCACGTGTATATAACACAGGGTTGCTGTCACGTGTATATAACACAGGGTTGCTGTCACGTGTATATAACACAGGGTTGCTGTCACGTGTATATAGCACAGTGTTGCTGTCACCTGTATATAACACAGTGTTGCTGTCACCTGTATATAACAGTGTTGCTGTCACCTGTATATAACAGTGTTGCTGTCACCTGTATATAACAGGGTTGCTGTCACCTGTATATAGCACAGGGTTGCTGTCACCTGTATATAGCACAGGGTTGCTGTCACCTGTATATAACACAGGGTTGCTGTCACCTGTATATAACACAGTGTTGCTGTCACCTGTATATAACACAGTGTTGCTGTCACCTGTATATAACAGTGTTGCTGTCACCTGTATATAACAGTGTTGCTGTCACCTGTATATAACACAGTGTTGCTGTCACCTGTATATAACACAGTGTTGCTTTCACCTGTATATAACAGTGTTGCTGTTACCTGTATATAGCACAGGGTTGCTGTCACGTGTATTTAACACAGTGTTGCTGTCACGTGTATATAACACAGTGTTGCTGTTACCTGTATATAACACAGTGTTGCTGTCACGTGTATATAACAGTGTTGCTGTCACCTGTATATAACACAGTGTTGCTGTTACCTGTATATAACACAGTGTTGCTGTTACCTGTATATAGCACAGGGTTGCTGTCACCTGTATATAACACAGTGTTGCTGTCACCTGTATATAACACAGTGTTGCTGTCACCTGTATATAACACAGTGTTGCTATCACCTGTATATAGCACAGGGTTGCTGTCACCTGTATATAACAGTGTTGCTGTCACCTGTATATAACAGTGTTGCTGTTATCTGTATATAGCACAGGGTTGCTGTCACCTGTATATAGCACAGGGTTGCTGTCACCTGTATATAGCACAGGGTTGCTGTCACCTGTATATAGCACAGGGTTGCTGTCACCTGTATATAGCACAGTGTATCTGTTACCTGTATATAACACATTGTTGCTGTTACCTGTATATAGCACAGGGTTGCTGTTACCTGTATATAGCACTGGGTTGCTGTTACCTGTATATAGCACAGGGTTGCTGTTACCTGTATATAACACAAGGTTGCTGTTATCTGTATATAGCACAGGGTTGCTGTCATCTGTATATAGCACAGGGTTGCTGTTACCTGTATATAGCACAGGGTTGCTGTTACCTGTATATAGCACAGGGTTGCTGTTACCTGTATATAGCACAGGGCTGCTGTTACCTGTAAATAGCACAGGGTTGCTGTTACCTGTATATAACACATTGTTGCTGTTACCTGTATATAACACACTGTTGCTGTTACCTGTATATAACACACTGTTGCTGTTACCTGTATATAGCACAGGGTTGCTGTTACCAGTATATAACACATTGTTGCTGTTACCAGTATATAACACATTGTTGCTGTTACCTGTATATAGCACAGGGTTGCTGTTACCTGTATATAGCACAGGATTGCTGTTACCTGTATATAGCACAGGATTGCTGTTACCTGTATATAACACAGGGTTGCTGTTATCTGTATATAGCACAGGGTTGCGGTTACCTGTATATAACACAGGGTTGCTGTTATCTGTATAAAGCACAGGGTTGCTGTTACCTGTATATAGCACAGGGTTGCTGTCACCTGTATATAGCACAGGGTTGCTGTCACCTGTATATAGCACAGGGTTGCTGTTACCTGTATATAACACATTGTTGCTGTTACCTGTATATAGCACATTGTTGCTGTTACCTGTATATAGCACAGGGTTGCTGTCACCTGTATATAGCACAGGGTTGCTGTTACCTGTATATAACACATTGTTGCTGTTACCTGTATATAGCACAGGGTTGCTGTTACCTGTATATAACACATTGTTGCTTTCACCTGTATATAGCACATTGTTGCTGTCACCTGTATATAGCACATTGTTGCTGTCACCTGTATATAGCACATTGTTGCTGTTACCTGTATATAGCACAGGGTTGCTGTCACCTGTATATAGCACAGAGTTTCTGTTACCTGTATATAGCACAGGGTTGCTGTTACCTGTGTATAGCACAGGGTTGCTGTCACCTGTATATAGCACAGAGTTTCTGTTACCTGTATATAAAACATTGTTGCTGTTACCTGTATATAGCACAGAGTTTCTGTTACCTGTATATAAAACATTGTTGCTGTCACCTGTATATAGCACAGGGTTGCTGTTACCTGTATATAACACATTGTTGCTGTCACCTGTATATAGCACAGGGTTGCTGTTACCTGTATATAACACAGGGTTGCTGTCACCTGTATATAGCACAGGGTTGCTGTTACCTGTATATAACACATTGTTGCTGTCACCTGTATATAGCACAGTGTTGCTGTCACCTGTATATAACACAGTGTTGCTGTTACCTGTATATAGCACAGGGTTGCTGTCACCTGTATATAGCACAGGGTTGCTGTCACCTGTATATAACACATTGTTGCTGTTACCTGTATATAACACAGTGTTGCTGTTACCTGTATATAACACAGTGTTGCTGTTACCTGTATATAACACAGTGTTGCTGTTACCTGTATATAACAGTGTTGTTTTCACCTGTATATAACACAGTGTTGCTGTTACCTGTATATAACACAGTGTTGCTGTTACCTGTATATAACACAGTGTTGTTTTCACCTGTATATAACACATTGTTGCTGTCACCTGTATATAACACAGTGTTGCTGTCACCTGTATATAACACATTGTTGCAGTCACCTGTATATAAAACAGTGTTGCTGTCACCTGTATATAAAACAGTGTTGCTGTCACCTGTATATAACACAGTGTTGCTGTCACCTGTATATAGCACAGGGTTGTTGTCACCTGTATATAACACATTGTTGCTGTCACCTGTATATAGCACACGGTTGCTGTCACCTGTATATAACAGTGTTGCTATTACCTGTATATAACACAGTGTTGCTGTTACCTGTATATAACACAGTGTTGCTTTTACCTGTATATAGCACAGGGTTGCTGTCACGTGTATATAACACAGTGTTGCTGTCACCTGTATATAACACAATGTTGCTGTCACCTGTATATAACACAGTGTTGCTGTCACCTGTATATAACACAGTGTTGCTGTCACCTGTATATAACACAGTGTTGCTGTCACCTGTATATAACAGTGTTGCTGTCACCTGTATATAACAGTGTTGCTGTTACCTGTATATAACACATTGCTGCTGTCACCTGTATATAAAACAGTGTTGCTGTCACCTGTATATAACAGTGTTGCTGTCACCTGTATATAACACAGTGTTGCTGTCACCTGTATATAACAGTGTTGATGTCACCTGTTTATAACACATTGCTGCTGTCACCTCTATATAACACAGTGTTGCTGTCACCTCTATATAACACAGTGTTGCTGTCACCTGTATATAACAGTGTTGCTGTCACCTGTATATAACAGTGTTGCTGTCACCTGTATATAACAGTGTTGCTGTCACCTGTATATAACACATTGTTGCTGTCACCTGTATATAACAGTGTTGCTGTTACCTGTATATAACACAGTGTTGCTGTTACCAGTATATAACACAGTGTTCCTTTTACCTGTATATAGCACAGGGTTGCTGTCACGTGTATATAACACAGTGTTGCTGTTACCTGTATATAACACAGTGTTGCTGTTACCTGTATATAACACAGTGTTGCTGTCACCTGTATATAGCACAGGGTGGCTGTTACCTGTATATAAAACAGTGTTGCTGTCACCTGTATATAACACAGTATTGCTTTTACCTGTATATAGCACAGGGTTGCTGTCACCTGTATATAGCACAGGGTTGCTGTCATCTGTATATAACAGTGTTGCTGTTACCTGTCTATAACAGTGTTGCTGTTACCTGTATATAACACAGTGTTGCTGTTACCTGTATATAACACAGTGTTGCTTTTACCTGTATATAGCACAGGGTTGCTGTCACGTGTATATAACAGTGTTGCTGTTATCTGTATATAACACAGTGTTGCTGTTACCTGTATATAACACAGTGTTGCTGTCACCTGTATATAACAGTGTTGCTGTCACCTGTATATAACACAGTGTTGCTGTCACCTGTATATAACACAGTGTTGCTGTCACTTGTATATAACAGTGTTGCTGTCACCTGTATATAACATTGTTGATGTCACCTGTATATAACACAGTGTTGCTGTTACCTGTATATAACACATTGTTGATGTCACCTGTATATAACAGTGTTGCTGTCACCTGTATATAACACAGTGTTGCTGTTACCTGTCACCTGTATATAACAGTTTTGCTGTCACCTGTATATAACAGTGTTGCTGTTACCTGTATATAACAGTGTTGCTGTTACCTGTATATAACACATTGTTGCTGTCACCTGTATATAGCACAGGGTTGCTGTCACCTGTATATAACAGTGTTGCTGTTACCTGTATATAACACAGTGTTGCTGTTACCTGTATATAACACAGTGTTGCTGTTACCAGTATATAACACAGTGTTGCTTTTACCTGTATATAACACAGTGTTTCTGTCACCTGTATATAGCACATGGTTGCTTTCACCTGTATATAACAGTGTTGCTGTTACCTGTATATAACACAGTGTTGCTTTTACCTGTATATAACACAGTGTTTCTGTCACCTGTATATAACACAGGGTTGCTGTCACGTGTATATAACACAGTGTTGCTGTCACCTGTATATAACACAGTGTTGCTGTTACCTGTATATAACACAGTGTTGCTGTTACCTGTATATAACACAGTGTTGCTGTCACCTGTATATAACACATTGCTGCTGTCACCTGTATATAGCACAGGGTTGCTGTCACCTGTATATAACAGTGTTGCTGTTACCTGTATATAACATAGTGTTGCTGTTACCAGTATATAACACAGTGTTGCTTTTACCTGTATATAACAGTGTTGCTGTTACCAGTATATAACACAGTGTTGCTGTCACCTTTATATAACACATTGCTGCTGTCACCTGTATATAACACATTGCTGCTGTCACCTGTATATAACACATTGCTGCTGTCACCTGTATATAACACATTGCTGCTGTCACCTGTATATAACACAGGGTTGCTGTCACCTGTATATAACACAGTGTTGCTGTCACCTGTATATAACACAGTGTTGCTGTTACCTGTATATAGCACAGGGTTGCTGTTACCTGTATATAACACAGTGTTGCTGTCACCTATATATAACACAGTGTTGTTTTCACCTGTATATAACACAGTGTTGCTTTCACCTGTATATAACACATTGTTGCTGTCACCTGTATATAACACAGTGTTGCTGTCACCTGTATATAACACAGTGTTGCTTTCACCTGTATATAACACAGTGTTGCTGTTACCTGTATATAGCACAGGGTTGCTGTCACCTGTATATAACAGTGTTGCTGTCACCTGTATATAACACAGTGTTGCTGTCACCTGTATATAACACAGTGTTGTTTTCACCTGTATATAACACAGTGTTGCTTTCACCTGTATATAACACATTGTTGCTGTCACCTGTATATAACACAGTGTTGCTGTCACCTGTATATACCACAGTGTTGCTTTCACCTGTATATAACACAGTGTTGCTGTTACCTGTATATAGCACAGGGTTGCTGTCACGTGTATATAACACAGTGTTGCTGTCACGCGTATATAACACAGTGTTGCTGTCACCTGTATATAACACAGGGTTGCTGTCACCTGTATATAACACAGTGTTGCTTTCACCTGTATATAACACAGTGTTTCTGTCACCTGTATATAACACAGTGTTGCTGTCACCTGTATATAACACAGTGTTGCTTTCACCTGTATATAACACAGGGTTGCTGTCACCTGTATATAACACAGTGTTGCTTTCACCTGTATATAACACAGTGTTGCTGTTACCTGTATATAGCACAGGGTTGCTGTCACCTGTATATAACACAGTGTTGCTGTCACCTGTATATAGCACAGGGTTGCTGTCACCTGTATATAGCACAGGGTTGCTGTCACCTGTATATAACAGGGTTGCTGTTACCTGTATATAACACAGGGTTGCTGTCACGTGTATATAACACAGTGTTGCTGTCACCTGTATATAACACAGTGTTGCTGTCACCTGTATATAACACAGTGTTGCTGTCACCTGTATATAACACAGTGTTGCTGTTACCTGTATATAACACAGTGTTGCTGTTACCTGTATATAACACAGTGTTGCTGTCACCTGTATATAACACATCGTTGCTGTTACCTGTATATAACACATCGTTGCTGTCACCTGTATATAACACAGTGTTGCTGTCACCTGTATATAACACATTGTTGCTGTCACCTGTATATAACAGTGTTGCTGTCACCTGTATATAACAGTGTTGCTGTCACCTGTATATAACAGTGTTGCTTTCACTTGTATATAACACAGTGTTGCTGTTACCTGTATATAGCACAGGGTTGCTGTTACCTGTATATAACACAGTGTTGCTGTCACGTGTATATAACACAGTGTTGCTGTCACGTGTATATAACACAGTGTTGCTGTTACCTGTATATAACACATTTTTGCTGTCACGTGTATATAACACAGGGTTGCTGTCACGTGTATATAACACAGGGTTGCTGTCACGTGTATATAGCACAGTGTTGCTGTCACCTGTATATAACACAGTGTTGCTGTCACCTGTATATAACACAGTGTTGCTGTCACCTGTATATAACAGTGTTGCTGTCACCTGTATATAACAGTGTTGCTGTCACCTGTATATAACAGGGTTGCTGTCACGTGTATATAGCACAGTGTTGCTGTCACCTGTATATAGCACAGGGTTGCTGTCACCTGTATATAACACAGTGTTGCTGTCACCTGTATATAACACAGTGTTGCTGTCACCTGTATATAACACAGTGTTGCTGTCACCTGTATATAACACAGTGTTGCTGTCACCTGTATATAACACAGTGTTGCTGTCACCTGTATATAGCACAGGGTTGCTGTCACCTGTATATAACACAGTGTTGCTGTTATCTGTATATAACACAGTGTTGCTGTTACCTGTATATAGCACAGTGTTGCTGTCACCTGTATATAACACAGTGTTGCTGTCACCTGTATATAACACAGGGTTGCTGTCACCTGTATATAACACAGTGTTGCTTTCACCTGTATATAACACAGTGTTTCTGTCACCTGTATATAACACAGTGTTGCTGTCACCTGTATATAACACAGTGTTGCTTTCACCTGTATATAACACAGGGTTGCTGTCACCTGTATATAACACAGTGTTGCTGTTACCTGTATATAACACAGTGTTGCTGTTACCTGTATATAGCACAGTGTTGCTGTCACCTGTATATAGCACAGGGTTGCTGTCACCTGTATATAGCACAGGGTTGCTGTCACCTGTATATAGCACAGGGTTGCTGTCACCTGTATATAACAGGGTTGCTGTTACCTGTATATAACACAGGGTTGCTGTCACGTGTATATAACACAGTGTTGCTGTCACCTGTATATAACACAGTGTTGCTGTCACCTGTATATAACACAGTGTTGCTGTCACCTGTATATAACACAGTGTTGCTGTTACCTGTATATAACACAGTGTTGCTGTTACCTGTATATAACACAGTGTTGCTGTTACCTGTATATAACACAGTGTTGCTGTCACCTGTATATAACACATCGTTGCTGTTACCTGTATATAACACATCGTTGCTGTCACCTGTATATAACACAGTGTTGCTGTCACCTGTATATAACAGTGTTGCTGTCACCTGTATATAACACATTGTTGCTGTCACCTGTATATAACAGTGTTGCTGTCACCTGTATATAACAGTGTTGCTGTCACCTGTATATAACAGTGTTGCTGTCACCTGTATATAACAGTGTTGCTTTCACTTGTATATAACACAGTGTTGCTGTTACCTGTATATAGCACAGGGTTGCTGTTACCTGTATATAACACAGTGTTGCTGTCACGTGTATATAACACAGTGTTGCTGTCACGTGTATATAACACAGTGTTGCTGTCACGTGTATATAACACAGTGTTGCTGTTACCTGTATATAACACATTTTTGCTGTCACGTGTATGTAACACAGGGTTGCTGTCACGTGTATATAAC
>NC_069505.1:440559641-440569641 GCF_027579735.1 Bombina bombina | reverse complement strand
AAAATTTTCTCAACAGGCTGAACCTGATGTTGTGACATTTAAATTTAAATTAGAACATCTCCGCGCACTGCTTAAGGAGGTGTTATCTACTCTGGATGATTGTGACAACTTGGTCATTCCAGAAAAATTATGCAAGATGGACAAGTTCCTAGAGGTTCCGGTGCACCCCGACGCTTTTCCTATACCCAAGCGGGTGGCGGACATAGTGAATAAGGAGTGGGAGAAGCCCGGCATACCTTTTGTTCCCCCTCCTATATTTAAGAAATTATTTCCTATGGTCGACCCCAGAAAGGACTTTTGGCAGACAGTCCCTAAGGTCGAGGGGGCAGTTTCTACTCTAAACAAGCGCACTACTATTCCTATCGAGGATAGTTGTGCTTTCAAAGATCCTATGGATAAAAAATTGGAGGGTTTGCTTAAAAAGATTTTTGTACAGCAAGGTTACCTTCTACAACCCATTTTGTGCATTGTTCCTGTCACTACAGCAGCGTGGTTCTGGTTCGAGGAACTAGAAAAGTCGCTCAGTAGAGAGACTCCATATGAGGAGGTTATGGACAGAGTTCACGCACTTAAGTTGGCTAATTCTTTTTTTTTAGATGCCGCTTTGCAATTAGCTAGATTAGCGGCGAAAAATTCAGGGTTTGCAATTGTGGCGCGCAGAGCGCTTTGGCTAAAGTCTTGGTCAGCGGATGTATCATCCAAGACAAAATTGCTTAACATCCCCTTCAAGGGTAAAACTCTCTTTGGACCAGAATTGAAAGAAATTATCTCAGACATCACTGGGGGAAAGGGCCACGCCCTCCCACAAGATAGGCCTTTCAAGGCCAAGAATAAGTCTAATTTTCGTTCCTTTCGTAATTTCAGGAACGGACCGGCCTCTAATTCTGCATCCTCTAAGCAAGAGGGTAATGCCTCACAGTCCAAACCAGCCTGGAAACCGATGCAAGGCTGGAACAAGGGTAAGCAGACCAAGAAGCCTGCTACCGCTAACAAAACAGCATGAAGGAGTAGCCCCCGATCCGGGACCGGATCTAGTGGGGGGCAGACTCTCTCTCTTTGCTCAGGCTTGGGCAAGAGATGTTCAGGATCCCTGGCCGCTAGAAATAGTTTCTCAGGGTTATCTTCTGGAATTCAAGGAACTACCCCCAAGGGGAAGGTTCCACATGTCTCACTTATCCTCAAACCAAATAAAGAGACAGGCGTTCTTACATTGTGTAGAAGACCTGTTAAAGATGGGAGTGATACACCCAGTTCCAATGACGGAACAAGGAATGGGATTTTACTCAAATCTGTTCGTAGTTCCCAAAAAAGAGGGAACCTTCAGACCAATTCTGGATTTAAAGATCCTAAACAAATTTCTCAGGGTACCATCGTTCAAAATGGAAACCATTCGAACGATTCTACCCACTATCCAGGAAGGTCAATTTATGACTACCGTGGATCTAAAGGATGCGTACCTACATATTCCTATCCACAAAGAACATCATCAGTTCCTAAGGTTCGCCTTTCTGGACAAACATTACCAGTTTGTGGCCCTCCCATTCGGATTAGCCACTGCTCCAAGGATTTTCACAAAGGTACTCGGGTCCCTTCTAGCGGTTCTAAGACCGAGGGGCATTGCAGTAGTACCATACTTGGACGACATTCTAATACAAGCGTCGTCCCTTTCAAAAGCAAAGGCTCATACAGACATCGTTTTGGCCTTTCTCAGATCTCACGGATGGAAGGTGAACATAGAAAAAAGTTCTCTGTCTCCGTCAACAAGAGTTCCCTTCTTGGGAACAATAATAGATTCCTTAGAAATGAGGATTTTTCTGACAGATGTCAGAAAGTCAAAACTTCTAAGCGCTTGTCAAGTTCTTCATTCTGTTCCACGTCCTTCCATAGCTCAGTGCATGGAAGTAGTAGGGTTGACGGTTGCAGCAATGGACATAGTTCCTTTTGCGCAAATTCATCTAAGACCATTACAACTGTGCATGCTGAAACAGTGGAATGGGGACTATACAGACTTGTCTCCAGTGATTCAAGTAGATCAGAAGACCAGAGATTCACTCAGTTGGTGGCTAACCCTGGGCCACCTATCCCAGGGAATGAGCTTCCGCAGACCAGAGTGGGTCATTGTCACGATCGACGCCAGTCTAGTGGGCTGGGGCGTGGTCTGGGAATCCCTGAAAGCTCAGGGACTATGGTCTCGCGAAGAGTCTCTCCTCCCGATAAACATTCTGGAACTAAGAGCGATATCAATGCTCTCAGGGCTTGGCCTCAGCTTGCAAAGGCCAGATTCATAAGATTCCAATCAGACAACATGACGACTGTTGCGTATATCAATCATCAGGGGGAACAAGGAGTTCCCTGGCGACGAAAGAAGTAACCAAAATAATACAATAGGCGGAGGATCACTCCTGCCATCTATCTGCGATCCACATCCCAGGTGTGGAAAACTGGGAAGCGGATTATCTGAGTCGTCAGACATTCCATCCGGGGGAGTGGGAACTCCACCCGGAGATCTTTGCCCAGTTGACTCAATTATGGGGCATTCCAGACATGGATCTGATGGCGTCTCGTCAGAACTTCAAGGTTCCTTGCTACGGGTCCAGATCCAGGGATCCCAAGGCGACTCTAGTGGATGCACTAGTAGCACCTTGGACCTTCAACCTAGCTTATGTGTTTCCACCGTTTCCTCTCATTCCCAGGCTGGTAGCCAGGATCAAACAGGAGAGGGCCTCGGTGATCTTGATAGCTCCTGCGTGGCCACGCAGGACTTGGTATGCAGACCTGGTGAATATGTCATCGGTTCCACCATGGAAGCTACCTTTGAGACAGGACCTTCTTGTTCAGGGTCCATTCGAACATCCAAATCTGGTCTCCCTCCAGCTGACGGCTTGGAGATTGAACGCTTGATTCTATCAAAGCGTGGGTTTTCAGATTCTGTGATAGATACTCTGGTTCAGGCCAGAAAACCGGTAACTAGAAAGATTTACCATAAAATATGGAAAAGATATATCTGCTGGTGTGAATCCAAGGGATTCCCATGGAATAAGATAAAAATTCCTAAGATTCTTTCCTTTCTGCAAGAAGGTTTGGATAAAGGATTATCTGCGAGTTCTCTAAAGGGACAGATTTCTCTTGTTAAGTGTGTTCAGTCCACAGGTCATCCATTACTTATGGGATATATTCTCCTTCCCAACAGGAAGTTGCAAGAGGATCACCCAAGCAGAGCTGCTATACAGCTCCTCCCCTCACATGTCATATCCAGTCATTCTCTTGCAACCCTCAAAAAAGGAGGTCGCGAGAGGAGCTGGAGTTTTTACTTAACTATTCTTCAATCAAAAGTTTGTTATTTTAAATGGCACCGGAGTGTGCTGTTTTTTCTATCTCAGGCAGTATTTGGAAGAAGAAACTGCCTGCGTTTTTTATCTATGATCTTAGCAGGCGTAACTAAGATCCACTGGCTGTTCTCGACATTCTGAGGAGTGGGGTAACTTCAGAAACTGGGAATAGCATGCAGGGTCCTCCGCAAATGAGGTATGTGCAGTACTTTATTTTCTGGGAATGGAATTGACTAAGAAAATACTGCTGTTACCATATGATGTAAGTACAGCCTTAAATGCAGTAGTAGCAACTGGTATCAGGCTGATAAATGTATGCGCAGTCGAGTTATATTCTGGGGACTAGAATTTGACGGAGAAAATACTGTTAACACTGAAATAATACTTAAGCCTTCTCTGCAGTGGTAGCGACTGGTAGCAGGCTTAGTGATAGCTTTGCATGACATTGAAAAATGTTGTTTTTTAATAAAACGTTTACTGGCATGTTATTCGTTTTTGGGAGGTACTTTGGTGATAAATCGCTTTGGGCATGATTTTTTTCCACATGGCTAACATATTTTTCTGCATGGAAACCGTTATTCCGTTCCAAGCCCATCAGTAGCTCAGTGCATGGAGGTAATCGGCTTAATGGTCGCGGCAATGGACATAGTGCCATTTGCGCGCCTGCATCTCAGACCGCTGCAACTATGCATGCTCAGTCAATGGAACAGGGATTACTCAGATCTGTCCCCTTTGCTAAATCTGGACCAGGAGACCAGAGATTCGCTTCTCTGGTGGTTGTCACCGGTTCATCTGTCCAAAGGAATGACCTTTCGCAGGCCAGATTGGACGATTATAACAACGGATGCCAGCCTTCTAGGCTGGGGAGCAGTCTGGAATTCCCTGAAGGCTCAGGGATCGTGGACTCAGGAGGAGAAACTCCTCCCAATAAACATTCTAGAATTAAGAGCAATATTCAATGCTCTTCTGGCTTGGCCTCAGTTAGCAAAGCTGAGGTTCATCAGATTTCAGTCGGACAATATCACGACTGTGGCTTACATCAATCATCAAGGGGGAACCAGGAGTTCCCTAGCGATGTTGGAAGTCTCGAAGATAATTCGCTGGGCAGAGTCTCACTCTTGCCACCTGTCAGCGATTCACATCCCAGGCGTAGAGAACTGGGAGGCGGATTTCCTAAGTCGCCAGACTTTTCATCCGGGAGAGTGGGAACTTCACCCGGAGGTATTTGCTCAACTGATTCTTCGTTGGGGCAAACCGGATCTGGATCTCATGGCATCTCGCCAGAACGCGAAGCTTCCTTGTTACGGATCCAGGTCCAGGGACCCGAGAGCGGTGCTGGTAGATGCATTAGCAGCCCCTTGGGTTTTCAACATAGCTTATGTGTTTCCACCATTTCCGTTGCTACCTCGGCTGATTGCCAGGATCAAACAGGAGAGGGCATCGGTAATTCTGATAGCGCCTGCGTGGCCACGCAGGACCTGGTATACAGACCTAGTGGACATGTCGTCCTGTCCACCATGGTCTCTTCCTCTGAGGCAGGACCTTCTAATTCAGGGTCCTTTCAACCATCCAAACCTAATTTCTCTGAGGCTGACTGCCTGGAAATTGAACGCTTGATTCTATCAAAGCGTGGGTTTTCGGATTCGGTTATTGATACATTAATATAGGCTCGGAAACCTGTGACCAGAAAAATTTACCATAAGATATGGCGTAAATATTTATATTGGTGCGAATCCAAGAGTTACTCATGGAGTAAGGTTAGGATTCCTAGGATATTAGCTTTTCTACAAGAGGGTTTAGAAAAGGGTTTATCCGCTAGTTCGCTAAAGGGACAGATTTCAGCTCTGTCTATTCTTTTACACAAACGTCTGGCAGAGAATCCAGACGTCCAGGCCTTTTGTCAGGCTTTGGCTAGAATTAAGCCTGTGTTTAAAGCTGTTGCTCCTCCGTGGAGCTTAAACTTGGTTCTTAAAGTTCTTCAGGGTGTTCCGTTTGAACCCCTTCATTCCATTGATATTAAGCTTTTATCTTGGAAAGTTTTGTTTTTGATGGCTATTTCCTCGGCTCGAAGAGTCTGAGTTATCTGCCTTACATTGTGATTCTCCTTATCTGATCTTTCATTCAGACAAGGTAGTACTGCGTACTAAACCTGGGTTTTTGCCTAAGGTTGTTTCTAACAGGAATATCAATCAAGAGATTGTTGTTCCATCATTATGTCATAATCCTTCTTCAAAGAAGGAACGTCTTTTGCATAATCTAGACGTGGTCCGTGCTCTGAAGTTCTACTTACAGGCAACTAAAGATTTTAGACAAACTTCTTCTCTGTTTGTCGTTTACTCTGGACAGAGGAGAGGTCAAAAGGCTTCGGCTACCTCTCTCTCTCTTTGGCTTCGTAGCATAATACGTTTAGCCTATGAGACTGCTGGACAGCAGCCTCCTGAAAGAATTACAGCTCATTCCACTAGAGCTGTGGCTTCCACCTGGGCCTTTAAGAATGAGGCCTCTGTTGAACAGATTTGCAAGGCTGCAACTTGGTCTTCACTTCATACTTTTTCCAAATTTTACAAATTTGACACTTTCGCTTCTTCGGAGGCTGGTTTTTGGAGAAAGGTTCTACAGGCAGTGGTTCCTTCTGTTTAATGTTCCTGCCTTGTCCCTCCCATCATCCGTGTACTTAGCTTTGGTATGGGTATCCCATAAGTAATGGATGACCCGTGGACTGAACACACTTAACAAGAGAAAACATAATTTATGCTTACCTGATAAATTTATTTCTCTTGTAGTGTGTTCAGTCCACGGCCCGCCCTGTCTTTTTCAGGCAGGTTCTAAATTTTAAAATTATAACTCCAGTCACCACTGCACCTTATAGTTTCTCCTTTCTCGTCTTGTTTCGGTCGAATGACTGGATATGACATGTGAGGGGAGGAGCTATATAGCAGCTCTGCTTGGGTGATCCTCTTGCAACTTCCTGTTGGGAAGGAGAATATATCCCATAAGTAATGGATGACCCGTGGACTGAACACACTACAAGAGAAATAAATTTATCAGGTAAGCATAAATTATGTTTTCTACTTTATCTGTCTTACTACACAAACGACTGGCAGCTGTGCCAGATGTTCAAGCATTTGTTCAGGCTCTGGTTAGGATCAAGCCTGTTTACAGACCTTTGACTCCTCCCTGGAGTTTAAATCTAAATCTAGTTCTTTCAGTTCTTCAAGGGGTTCCGTTTGAACCTCTACATTCCATAGATATTAAGTTATCTTGGAAAGTTTTGTTTTTGGTTGCTATTTCTTCTGCTAGAAGAGTTTCAGGGTTATCTGCTCTGCAGTATTCTCCGCCCTATCTGGTGTTCCATGCAGATAAGGTGGTTTTGCGTACTAAGCCTGGTTTTCTTCCAAAGGTTGTTTCTAACAAAAATATTAACCAGGAGATAGTTGTACCTTCTTTGTGTCCGAATCCAGTTTCAAAGAAGGAACGTTTGTTACACAATTTGGACGTAGTCCGTGCTCTAAAATTCTATTTAGAAGCTACAAAAGATTTCAGACAAACATCTTCTCTGTTTGTCGTCTATTCTGGTAAAAGGAGAGGTCAAAAAGCGACTTCTACCTCTCTTTCCTTTTGGCTTAAAAACATCATCCGATTGGCTTACGAGACTGCCGGACGGCAGCCTCCTGAAAGAATCACAGCTCACTCCACTAGGGCTGTGGCTTCCACATGGGCCTTCAAGAACGAGGCTTCTGTTGATCAGATATGTAAGGCAGCGACTTGGTCTTCACTGCACACTTTTGCCAAATTTTACAAATTTGATACTTTTGCTTCTTCGGAGGCTATTTTTGGGAGAAAGGTTTTGCAAGCCGTGGTGCCTTCCATTTAGGTAACCTGATTTGCTCCCTCCCTTCATCCGTGTCCTAAAGCTTTGGTATTGGTTCCCACAAGTAAGGATGACGCTGTGGAAAGGACACACCAATGTTGGAGAAAACAGAATTTATGCTTACCTGATAAATTACTTTCTCCAACGGTGTGTCCGGTCCACGGCCCGCCCTGGTTTTTTAATCAGGTCTGATGAATTATTTTCTCTAACTACAGTCTCCACGGTACCATATGGTTTCTCCTATTTTTTCCTCCTGTCCGTCGGTCGAATGACTGTGGTGGGCGGAGCCTAGGAGGGACTATATGGCCAGCTTTGCTGGGACTCTTTGCCATTTCCTGTTGGGGAAGAGATATTCCCACAAGTAAGGATGACGCCGTGGACCGGACACACCGTTGGAGAAAGTAATTTATCAGGTAAGCATAAATTCTGTTTTTTTTAAGACCGAGTACAAGTACCGATACTTTTTTTTCAAATACTCACCAATACCAATTACCGATACTTTTTTTATGTCATGACAGTTTACCAAGCACAATACAGACTAATGATTTAAGATCTTTTCTTTATAATTATGAACTGTATCTCAAAAGACATTTTGAAATAATAAAACAGTTTTTTGTGTTTGCTGCCACAAAGTTCACAGAACATGTTTATAAATTAAATTATTACAATAACATATATTAATAATAACAACAATAAATAACAGCTGCAGCAACTGGGGCTGGAAAGCTACAAGTTAAAGGGGTGATTACTGGATGCAGTTGGGTTGTAGGGTGCCTATATAACTGATTAATCTGACACTTGTACTTAATGCAAAGTCGTATAATTTATTTCTGAAAATAATATTGGGGAAGGAGTGTCCCAGTAATCCCCTTTGAGAAAAATGGGGCATTTGTATTCTACTGACTCAACAGAAAATAGGGCTGGTCTTCATATTTTTCCAGGGCTGCTTTTTATTCCCAGTCCAGCCCCGGCTAAGGTTGTTCCTCAGAGTACAGTATATTTTGAGCATAATTGTGCAAGATGAGAGGCTTCCAGCTGTAAAGTAGCAGCTTTTAAAGCACTGCGCTGACGTAAAATAATACAAATAACAGCAATTTGTATTGGCACAACAGAAGTGAACAATTTTTAGTTAAGTCTCCACTCCAGCTTAAAATGAAATGGGAACATGCAGTTTGAAAAATGCCACAAGATGGTGTATGGGTAGGAAGTGGAGGTATTGGTACTCATGCAAATACTTGGTATCGGCACCAATACCGATACTAGTATCGGTATCGGTGCAACCCTAATATATATAGATAAGATCCCTTCTTACCCAGTTTCAAGGTGCCTGCACCAAATATATATGGCAGAATAAACCTCCACAAGTGGCTCACAAACTTCTGCAGTTCCCCAGAATGCACGGGGGAGTGGCCTCCCCATCTATTTCCAGATACTACGAAGCCGCCATGCTTACGCACAGTACCCAATGGGGAGTAAAGAATTCTGACAGTAGATGGAGGTCAATTGAACAGGCTTCCCTACCTTTTGACCTCACCTTGAGGGACTTGATATGGACCCCTCCTCACTGTCGGAGACTCTTGGGGATAGAGAACCAGATAATCCGAGAATGCTTAGCTTCTTGGGAGCAGCTGAGACACTGCCCCCAGGTGGCCCCCCACCCATCCCCCATCACTTCATTAACTGGCCTTCTCTCTGGCCTTCCAGATTCTCACCCTTTGACATGGCAGAGACTAGGTGTCTCGAGAGTGGCAGACCTTTGGTCCTCATCTCCTTGCGATTCGTTTGTGCCCTTTGCCCAAATAGGGGACTCTTCGCCTCCCCCGCCCTACATGCGATTCGAATATGTTAGGGTCCTCAGCTTTCTATCAAGCTGGGGTTTTAAACCATCTTTATCCCGGCCTTTAACCATTTGGGAAGCCAGGTGGCAGCAGGGACTAAGGCTGGGCAAGCCACTATCCCTCCATGATTCCATCATGGAGGGAGCAACCCTTACAGACAAGGCAATACACATCACCAAATGGGAGCAGAAACTTGAGTTCACTGCCCCCACTAAAGAATGGCACCGCACACTACTCCTCACAAATAAAACACTTCATTGTGTCACTATGCACGAGACTTACATTAAATTGCTTACACAATGGTATTTCGTGCCTACCAGATTAGCAGCAATTTTCCCTGAAACATCCCCGATTTGCTGGAGAGGTTGCGGCATGATAGGAGACATGACGCACACTTGGTGGTCTTGCCCCAAGCTGAGGCCCACCTGGATCAAATGCTTTACAAACTTATTGAATATGGGTATTTCTCTCCCCTGCACCCCAGAAGTTGCCTTACTCCATGTGGCTACTTGTAAACTCCCCAGACACTACGCTTCATTAAGCATCTATCTCCTTTCAGCAGTTAAACTTCACATTGCCAAAGCTTGGAAGAGAATTAACCCTCCATCTTGGTCTGACATTACTCAAACCATGGCCTATATCTACACCATGGAAAAGCCTATATATTACTCCAGGGGTAGAGTTGACTTCTTTGAACTAATGTGGGCAGAATGGAAGAACAGGTTTGATACGGCATGGCTCCCTAACTTTGAGACTTAAGACATTTTATCTTCGCCTAGTAGTGTCGGTACGTCATCCCACACCTTCTCAGTTTTAACTAGTGTCCATTGTAGGCCCATATCCGGTACCCTAGGTCCTGCTTCCCCTTCCTCCCCCACCCCCCCTCTTTTCTCCTTGGATGATCCCCTTCCCCCCCTCCCCCCCCCCCTCCCTTCTTTACTTATTTTTGATTCATGTGTACA
>NC_069505.1:440552141-440554641 GCF_027579735.1 Bombina bombina | reverse complement strand
AAATATAGTATGAAAGCCTCAATATTTTGATGACCTCCCGTCCAAACGAACAGGAGGTCATCGATGTATCTTTTATACATCTTAATGCTCTTAAAACCCTAGATTTCTTGCTTTCTCACAATTTCTTTTTGTTTAACGGAACTTTCTATCTCCAAAGACGTGGCACAGCCATGGGGGCTAAATTTGCCCCGGCCTACGCCAACCTTTTTATGGGTTGGTGGGAGCTGTGCCACGTCTTTGGAGATGGCAATCCATTCCTTAAGAGCATTAAGATGTATAAAAGATACATCGATGACCTCCTGTTCGTTTGGACGGGAGGTCATCAAAATATTGAGGCTTTCATACTATATTTGAATCAGAATGAGGTTAATCTTCAATTTACTTATGAGTGTGATCAACATACAATACCATATTTAGATATTCTCCTTATTGGGGATGTTGAAGATCACAGAGTGAAGACAACCTTGTATCGGAAGCCCACAGCTACCAACGCAGTGTTGCATGGCCGGAGCAATCACCCAAAATACACAGGTTTTGGGGTTGCGAAAGGTCAGTTCATCCGTGTAAAACGTAATTGCACGGATGAATCAGATTTTGAAAATGAAAGCTTAATTCTAATGGATAATTTTCTTGAGAGAGGGTATAAGAGAAAGGTGCTTGAGAGAGCTCTTTTGGAAGTACGTCGCATAGACAGGAGACAACTACTGGGGGACCATGGGAATAGTAAAAGAGATACTGGGTTCAGTTCTTTGAAACCCACTTTTACTACCGCGTACAGTGCTCAGTTTGATGATATATGTAGCATTGTTGGTAAACATCTCCCGATACTTACAGCTGAAGACAGCCTTAAAGATAATGTATCTAAAGGTTGTAATTTTGTACCTAAGAGAGGATGTTCTCTAGGTAACATGTTGTCTCCCAGCTTGTTACGTAAGTCCCCCACTAGGGTCAGCAGCTGGCTAGAGGTTAAAGGACATTACAAATGCCACTTTAGCAGCTGCATAGCGTGTGGTTTCACACGAATTACGAAAAACTTTCAATCATATGTAACACAGAAGGTGTTTGATCTTGGATCCTACACAAACTGCCGCTCTATTTTTGTAATATATCTGGTTGAGTGCACCCAATGTAAGAAACAGTATGTGGGATGCACCTCCAGAGAGGGCAGAAACAGGATCAGGGAACACCTGAACAACATAGAGAACGGTGTTGAGTGTTCAGATCTAGCTAGACACTTTATCTATGTTCATGATAAAGTAGTCTCATCTTTTAAATGGCAAGTGATTGACCAGATCAAAGCTCCACTACGTGGAGGGGATAGAATGACGAAGTTACTGTTCAAAGAAGCCTTTTGGATCTTCAAATTACAGACTAGAAGACCAAAGGGCTTCAATATTGAAGGTGATGTTATTAATTTTTGGAACCGGCAGTATTAAAACAGACTATAATTAGTGGGTAGCTTACAAGTTGCCCATCTTATTACTCCATATTTTTATATATAAGAGACAACTCTCGAAATAGTATCAACATTATACCAATACTCACTAGTAAGATCCATATATATATTGTAAGTAATTTGAGTCTGACTATGATAGTAGAATGGATAGATAAATTAATAATAAAGCAAATCTATTTGTATACAAGGTTAGGCATACACACTTTAAAAACTGTTTGGATCTTATTGTGATTGTTATGTTTATGCTGTCCCCCATTTTTGGAATCATTCTCTTCTTTCTTCTTCTTTTTCTTTTTTCTTTTTCCTCTTCCCTTTTTTTTCTTTCCTTTAATTTAAGAATCATGATAAAAATATGCTGCTTGAATTTGTCTGTACTAATGACCGCAATTTCATGTAAACACTAGTTCAGGATCACATGATATATGATTATGTTAATGGTTTATATATATTATATTCAAAATGCATTGGTTAGAAACATGATTCAATAGTTATTAATTAAACAAGGTCATTTGTTACAATTCCTAATCACTTAACACCATGACTGTAAGGCAATGTCCTGTCCCTTTAAAATTAGCATATACGGGGTTTCCTATACCTGGGGGCTCAGGTGTATTTAAGTAGCATTTCTATGTGAACTTATCAGTCCATGAATAAGGCAGAGGGCTGCCGAAACGCGTAGGACCCGTTCAGTATACCCCTTATGCAAGGGCATTAAGCTTTTATGCTGTTTTATTGTTATCTCCAATAAAGTCAATTTTGATTTAACGCCTGGAGGTCTCGCTGGTTTTTCTACAATTACGTCTATATACCTTTCCCAGCTTGAGCCTTGGCGTACACCGGAGCAGCAGTGGTTGGATTGGTGTTGTTGATGTGACGTCATTACGCAAAGCAGGGAAGACCGCATCAGGAAGACAGCGTGTGCCACGGTTGCTAGCGAGAAACACGCTAACGCTGATACTCACCCGGCACTTGCATTGAAGAGGTTAGTGCACAGGAGGCCGGCGGAGATGGGATCCTCAGTACAGCTGGGAAAAACCGGATGAT
>NC_069505.1:440527141-440549641 GCF_027579735.1 Bombina bombina | reverse complement strand
TTGACAGACACAATCTTATTTTTGCATCAGCAAGGCCACTGTCAAAGGGAAATCAGCAACCAAACCGGATACTGTACTCAATATGTGGTATTCAAGCTGTTATAAAGAAATTTGAAGAATCAGCAGAGGTCAAGGACAAAAAAAGGACTGGAAGGCCAAGATAATTTTTAAAATCTGATGAGAAGTTCCTTAGAGTTTCTTCTTTGAGAGACCGGAAGAAGCCCAGCAAGGACCTGGCTCAGCATCTGGCAACTTCATCGGGATAACAAGTTGACCCTTCTACAGTCCGAATAAGCTTGATCAGGAATGGTCTTTGTGGAAGGGTAGCAGCCAAGAAAAGACTAAGATTTGTTAAAGCTCACAAAGATTGGAATGAAGATCAGTGGAAAAGAGTATTATGGAGTGACAAATCCAAGTTTGACATTTTTGGTTCCAATCGTTGACAATATGTGAGAGGAAGAGTTAAGGGGATAGATGGAAGACTGAGTGCTTGTGGCCTTCAGTAAAACATTGTGGAGGGTCTGTCCTGGTTTGGGGCTGCATTTATGCCAATAGTGCTGGCGATATTGTCCGAATTGATGGGATCATAAATGCTGAAAATTACAGCGGTTTTAATTCATCATACCATTCCTACTGGAAAGCGCCTGATGGGAATGATTTTATTTTTCAGCATAATGATCTTAAGCACACAGCTAATGCAGTGAAATCATATTTGTAGAGAAAAACAGCTGATAAAACACTGACAGTCATGGACTGGCCTCCACAGAATCCAGACCTAATTATTATAGAGGCCGTAGGGGTCACCTGGTCAGAGAAAGAAATAAGACAACCTAAATCTAAAGAAGAACTCTTGGAAGTGCTGAAGGAAGGCTAGTAACAGAAGATTACTTCAGAAAATTCTCTGTGTATACATGTGTATGTATGAGTATGTATGTGTATACATGTGTATGTATGTGTGTGTATATATGAGTATGTATGTATGTATATACATGTGTATGTGTGTGTGTATGCATGAGTATGTGTGTATGTATGTGTGTGTATGTCTGTGTGTCTGTGTGTGTGTATGTATGTGTATACATGTGTATGTATGTGTATACGTGTGTGTGTATGTATGTGTATACATGTGTGTGTATGTGTGTGTGTATGTAAGTGTATACATGTGTGTGTGTGTATGTATGAGTATGTATGTGTATACATGAGTGTGTATGTATGTATGTGTGTATATGTATGTGTGTGTATATGTATGTGTATGTATGAGTATACGTGTGTGTGTGTGTGTGTATATGTATGAGTGTATGTGTGTGTGTGTATGAGTATGTATTTGTATGTATGTGTGTATGTATATATGTGTGCATGTGTATACATGTGTATGTATATATATGTGTATACATGTGTATGTATGAGTAGGTATGTGTATACATGTGTATGTGTATGTATGAGTAGGTATGTGTATACATGTGTATGTATGAGTAGGTATGTGTATACATGTGTATGTATGAGTAGGTATGTGTATACATGTGTGTGAGTATGTATTTGTGTGTGTATGTATGTGTATACATGTGTATGTATGTGTTTATGTATGTGTATACACGTGTATGTATGAGTATGTGTGTGTATACATGTATGTGTATGTATGAGTATGTATGTGTATACATGTGTATGTATGAGTATGTATGTGTATATATGTATGTGTATGTATGAGTATGTATGTGTATACATGTGTATGTATGAGTATGTATGTGTATATATGTATGTGTATACATGTGTATGTATGAGTATGTATGTGTATATATGTATGTGTATACATGTGTATGTATGTGTATGTATGTGTATGTATGAGTATGTATGTGTATACATGTGTATGTATGTGTGTGTGTATGTATGAGTATGTATGTGTATACATGTGTATGTATGAGTATGTATGTGTATACATGTGTATGTGTGAGTATGTATGTGTATACATGTGTTTGTATGTGTGTGTTTGTATGTGTGTCTGTGTGTGTATGTATGAGTATGTATTTGTGTGTATGTGTATGTATTTGTGTGTATGTGTATGTATTTGTGTGTATGTATGAGTATGTATCTGGATACATGTGCATGTATGAGTATGTATGAGTATGTATATGTGTTTGTATGTATGTGTGTGTGTGTGTAATGTGTATGTATGTGTGTATACATGTGTATGTATGTGTACGAGTTTGTATGTGTATGTATGTATGTATGAGTGTGTATTTCTTCTATAAAGGTAAGACGAGTCCACGGATTCATCCTTTACTTGTGGGATATTATCCTTCCCTACAGGAACTGGCAAAGAGCACCACAGCAGAGCTTAGCTCCACCCCCAGTCATTTTCTGGGCCTACTCTAAGTACTAGGAAGGGTAAAGTGAAAGAGGTGATAAAATATTAGTTTTTAATTTCTTCAAGCAAAAGTTTATTTTAAATGGTACCGGTGTGTACTATTTACTCTCAGGCAGCAGATGGATGAAGACTACTGCCTGGAGGATGATGATCTTAGCATTTGTAATTAAGGTCCATTACTGTTCCCACAGAGGCTGAGGAGTACAGGAAACTTCAGTGTGAGGAACGGTTTCATGCTATGCAGCAATGAGGTATGTTCAGTCATATTTTTCTGGAGAGACTGTGTATTTCAGAAAGGCTGACATTATACCCAGGAGGGCAAGGGTAAGCAGTAAACCTAGAGCTAAAAGAAGGTCATTACTTAGCTTGCATATGGAGCCAGTTTCTAATATGGTTGACACTGAATCAAATGTTTGTGAGCAAACGTTTTTTTGTTGATTGGGAGTGCTTAACGTTTTTGGGCAATTTTATTAGGACACATATGGCTTAATTTTCGGCTCTTAGGACCCATATGGCTAGTTATAACCGCTCTGGTGCGGTTCTTTAAGGCTGAGGAAACATCGAGTGAGATGAGCGGGGCCTATTTTCGCGCCTCAGATGCGCAGTTAGTTTTGTCAGCAAGCTCTAACTCCTGAGGGCCGTGGTGGATGTTTTGGGCCTAATCAAAGTTTTTACCCCACACTTTCAATCTCTGAGGGCAGGTAGGGCCACAGAAGTGTTTTTTCCGGATCTGGGCCTATTTTCGATCCGGTTTGGAAATTAAGGGGTTAATTGTTAAAAAAAATTTGTGGCGCAATCTTAACTACCTATAGTGTGGTCTACATACAAAATTTTGAAAAAAATTGGTGCATGTTTAGGCTGTTTTGCAGAACGTGTATACTTTTTTTCTCTTAAAGGCACAGTACCGTTTTTTAAGATTGTTATTTTTTCACTAAATAAAGTGTTTTCATGCTTGTTTGTAGTCCTTACTAGCCTGTTCAACATGTCTGACATTGAGGAAAGTCAATGTTCAATATGTTTAGAAGCCATTGTGGACCCTCCACTTAGAATGTGTCCCTCATGCACTGAAAGGTCAATAAATTGTAAAGAACATATTTTAGCTACTAAAAGTATGTCACAGGATGATTCTCAATCAGAAGAGAATCAGGTTTTGCCATCTAATTCTCCCCAAGTGTCACAACTGTTAACGCCCGCACAAGCAACGCCAAGTACTTCTAGTGCGTCTAATTCTTTCACCCTGCAAGATATGGCCGCAGTTATGAATACTACCCTCACAGAGGTTTTACCTAAGCTGCCTGGGTTGCAGGGGAAGCGCAGTAGGTCTGGTGTGAGAACAAACGCTGAGCCCTCTGACGCTTAATTATCCATATTCGATGTACCCTCACATTGTTCTGAAGTGAGGGATTTGCTGGCTGAGGGAGAGATTTCTGATTCAGGAAATATGTTCACTCAGACAGATTCAGATATGACGGCTTTTAAATTTAAACTAGAACACCTCCGCTTATTGCTCAGGGAGGTTTTAGCAACTCTGTATGATTGTGACCCTATTGTAGTTCCAGAGAAATTGTGTAAAATGGACAGATTCCTAGAAGTTCCTGCCTACACTGATGTTTTTCCGGTCCCTAAGAGGATTTTGGAAATTGTTACTAAAGAGTTGGATAGACCAGGTATTCCGTTTGCTCCCCCTCCTACTTTTAAGAAAATGTTTCACATATCTGACGCTGTGCGGGACTCGTGGCATCCCTAAGATGGAGGGAGCTATTTCTATCCTGGCTAAGCGTACAACTATACCTATTGAGGACAGTTGTGCTTTCAAAGATCCTATGGATAAAAAAAATTAGAGGGTCTTCTGAAGAAAATATTTGTTCACCAAGGTTTTCTTCTCCAACCTATAGCGTGCATTGTTCCTGTAACTACTGCAACGTCCTTTTGGTTCAAGGCTCTGGAAGAGGCTCTTCAGGTTGAGACCCCATAAGATGATATTCTGGATAGAATTAGGGCTCTCAAGCTAGCTAATTCTTTCATTACAGATGCCGCTTTTCAATTGGCTAAATTAGCGGCGAAGAATTCAGGTTTTGCCATTTTAGCGCGTAGAGCGTTATGGCTTAAGTCCTGGTCTGCTGATGTGTCATCAAAATCTAAGCTTTTAGCCATCCCTTTCAAGGGTAAGACCCTATTCGGGCTTGAACTGAAAGAGGTCATTTCAGACATCACTGGAGGGAAAGGCCATGCCCTTCCTCAGGATAAGACGAATAAGATGAGGACCAAACAAAATAATTTTCGTTCCTTTCGGAACTTCAAAGGTGGTCCCTCTACCTCTTCCCCTGCCGCAAAGCAAGAGGGGAATTTTGCTCAATCCAAGTCAGTCTTGATACCTAACCAGACTTGGAACAAGGGTAAACATGCCAAGAAGCCCGCTGCTGCCACCAAGACAGCATGACGGGGTAGCCCTCGATCCGGGACTGGATCTAGTAGGGGGCAGACTTTCTCTCTTCGCTTGGGCAAGAGACGTTCAGGACTCCTGTGCTTTAGAAATTGTAACCCAGGGGTATCTTCTAGATTTCAAAGATTCTCCCCCAAGGGGGAGATTCCATCTTTCTCAATTGTCTGTAAACCAGACAAAAAGAGAAGCGTTCTTACGCTATGTAGAAGACCTATATACCATGGGAGTGATCTGCCCAGTTCCGAAAACAGAACAGGGGCAAGGGTTCTACTCCAATCTGTTTGTGGTTCCCAAAAAAGAGGGAAACTTCAGACCAAGTTTGGATCTCAAGATCCTAAACCAATTCCTCAGAGTCCCATCCTTCAAGATGGAGACCATTCGGACTATTTTGCCAATGATCCAGGAGGGTCAATATATGACCACCGTGGACTTAAAGGATGCGTATCTACACATTCCTATCCACAAAGATCATCACAAGTTCCTCAGGTTCGCCTTTCTGGACAAGCATTACCAGTTTGTGGCTCTTCCCTTCGGGTTGGCCACAGCTCCCAGAATTTTCACAAAGGTGCTAGGGTCCCTTCTGGCGGTTCTAAGGCCGCGGGACATAGCTGTGGCGCCTTATCTGGACGATATCTTAATCCAGGCGTCAACTTTCCAACTAGCCAAGTCTCTCACGGACATCGTGGTGGCTTTTCTAAGATCTCACGGGTGGAAGGTGAGCGTACAAAAGAGTTAACTTATCCCTCTCACAAGAGTTCCTTTCCTGGGAACTCTGATAGATTCGGTGGACATGAAAATTTTTCTGACGGAGGACAGGAAATCAAAAATGTTATCCATCTGCCGAGCTGTTCATTCCATTCCTCGCCCGTCAGTGGCTCAGTGTATGGAGGTAATAGGCTTAATGGTAGCGGCAATGGACATAGTTCCATTTGCTCGCTTGCATCTCAGACCACTGCAACTTTGCATGCTCAAACAGTGGAATGGGGATTATGCAGATTTATCTCCTCAGATAAATCTGGACCAAGAGACCAGAGACTCTCTTCTTTGGTGGTTGTCACAGGATCATCTGTCCAAGGGAATGTGTTTCCACAGGCCAGAGTGGGTCATAGTGACGACGGACGCCAGCCTATTGTGCTGGGGTGCAGTCTGGAATTCCCTGTAAGGCTCTCCTTCTGATAAATATTCTAGAACTGAGAGCAATATTCAACGCACTTCAGGCGTGGCCTCAGCTGGCGTCGGCCAGATTCATAAGATTCCATTCGGACAATATCACGACTGTAGCATATATCAATCATCAGGGCGGAACAAAGAGTTCTCTAGCAATGGTAGAGGTTACCAAAATAATTTGATGGGCAGAGACTCACTCTTGCAATCTATCAGCAATCTATATCCCAGGAGTGGAGAACTGGGAAGCGGATTTTCTAAGTCGTCAGACTTTTCATCCGGGGGAGTGAGAACTCCATCCGGAGGTGTTTGCACAATTGATTCGGCAATGGGGCACACCAGAATTGGATCCGATGGTGTCTCGTCAGAACGCCAAACTTCCTCGTTACGGGTCCAGGTCAAGAGATCCTCAGGCAGTACTGATAGATGCTCTAGCAGTACCCTGTTCATTCAACCTGGCTTATGTGTTTCCACCATTTCCTCTCCTTCCTCGTTTGATTGCCAGAATCAAACAGAAGAGAGCTTCAGTGATTTTGATAGCACCTGCGTGGCCACGCAGGACTTGGTATGCAGACCTGGTGGACATGTCATCTCTTCCACCATGGACTCTGCCATTGAGACAGGACCTTCTGATTCAAGGTCCGTTCCAGCATCCAAATCTAGTTTCTCTGCGGCTGACTGCTTGGAGATTGAACGCTTGATCTTATCCAAGCAGGGTTTCTCTGAGTTGGTCATATATACCTTGATTCAGGCTCGAAAGCCTGTCACCTGGAAAATTTATCATAAGATATGGCGTAAATATCTTTATTGGTGCGAATCCAAAGACTACTCATGGAGTAAGATCAGGATTCCTAGGATTTTGTCCTTTCTCCAAGAAGGATTGGAGAAGGGGCTATCAGCTATATAGAAGGGACATCTGCTTTATCAATTCTACTGCACAAACGTCTGGCAGATGTTCCAGACGTTCAGTCATTCTGTCAGGCTTTAGTTGGAATCAAGCCTGTGTTTAAACCTGTTGCTTCGCCATGGAGTTTGAATTTAGTTCTTAAGGTTCTTCAAGGGGTTCCGTTTGAACCTATGCATTCCATAGATATTAAGCTTCTATCTTGGAAAGTTCTGTTTTTAGTTGCTATCTCTTCGGCTCAAAGAGTTTCTGAACTATCTGCATTGCAATGCGACTCGCCTTATCTTGTTTTCCATGCTGATAAAGTGGTTTTGTGTAGCAAACCTGGATTCCTTCCTAAGGTTGTTACTAATAAGAATATTAATCAGGAAATTGTTGTTCCTTCTCTGTGTCCTAATCCTTCCTCTAGGAAGGAGCGTCTATTGCGCAACTTGGACGTGGTTCGTGCTTTAAAGTTTTACTTGCAAGCGACCAAAGATTTTCGTCAAACATCTTCTTGTCGTCTATTCTGGAAAACGTAGAGGTCAAAAAGCTACGGCTACCTCTCTTGCCATTTGGCTGAAGAGCATCATCCGTTTGGCATACGAGACTGCTGGACAGCAGCCTCCTGAAAGAATTACAGCTCACTCTACTAGAGTGGTGGCTTCCACATGGGCTTTTAAAAATGATGCTTCTGTTGAACAGATTTGTAAGGCTGCGACTTGGTCTTCGCTTCATACCTTTTCCAAATTTTCCAAATTTGATACATTTGCTTCTTCGTAGGCTATTTTTGGGAGAAAAGTTCTTCAAGCAGTGGTGCTTTCTGTTTAACCATCTGTCTTGTCCCTCCCGTTCATCCGTGTCCTGTAGCTTTGGTATTGTATCCCACAAGTAAAGGATGAATCCGTGGACTCGTCTTACCTTTATAGAAGAAAACTAAATTTATGCTTACCTGATAAATTGATTTCTTCTATGGTAAGACGAGTCCACAGCCCGCCCTGTCATTTTAAGACAGATTATATTTTTTTATTTAAACTCAGTCACCTCTGCACCTTGTAGTTTCTCCTTTTTCTTCCTGTACATTCGAATGACTGGGGGGTGGAGCTAAGGGAGGAGCTATATAGACGGCTCTTCTGTGGTGCTCTTTGCCACTTCCTGTAGGGAAGGATAATATCCCACAAGTAAAGGATGAATCCGTGGACTCGTTTTATCATAGAAGAAATCAATTTATCAGGTAAGCATAAATGTAGTTTTGTGTGTATGTATGTGTATACATGTGTATGTATGAGTATGTATGTGTGTGTATGGATGTGTATACATGTGTATGTATGTGTATACATGTGTATGTATGTGTATGTATGTGTATGTATGAGTATGTATGTGTATGTATGTGTGTGTATGGATGTGTATACATATGTATGTGTGTGTATACATGTGTATGTATGTGTATGGATGTGTATACATGTGTATGTATGAGTATGTATGTGTATACATGTGTATGTATGTGTATACATGTGTATGTATGTGTATGTATGTGTATGTATGTGTATACATGTGTATGTATGAGTATGTATGTGTATACATGTGTATGTATGAGTATGTATGTGTATGTATGAGTATGTATGTGTATGTATGTGTATGTATGAGTATGTATGTGTATACATGTGTATGTATGAGTATGTATGTGTATACATGTGTATGTATGTGTATACATGTGTATGTGTATACATGTGTATGTGTGAGTATGTATGTGTATACATGTGTGTGTATGTGTATACATGTGTGTGTATGTGTGTATGTATGTGTATACATATGTATGTATGTGTATGTACGTGTGTGTTTATGTATGTGTATGTACGTGTGTGTTTATGTGTGTGTATGTATGTATGAGTATGTATGTGTATACATGTAGGTGTATATGTATGTATATGTATATGTATGTGTATACATGTGTGTGTATACATGTGTATGTATGTGTATACGACCGTGTGTGTATACATGTGTATGTATGTGTATACGACCGTGTGTGTATACATGTGTATGTATGTGTATATGACCGTGTGTGTATACATGTGTATGTATGTGTATACGACCGTGTGTGTATACATGTGTATGTATGTGTATACGACCGTGTGTGTATACGACCGTGTGTGTATACATGTGTATGTATGTGTATACGTGTGTGTATACATGTGTATGTATGTGTATACGTGTGTGTATACATGTGTATGTATGTGTATACGTGTGTGTATACATGTGTATGTATGTGTATACGTGTGTGTATACATGTGTATGTATGTGTATACGTGTGTGTATACATGTGTATGTATGTGTATACGTGTGTGTATACATGTGTATGTATGTGTATACGTGTGTGTATACATGTGTATGTATGTGTATACGTGTGTGTATACATGTGTATGTATGTGTATACGTGTGTGTATGTATGTGTATACGTGTGTGTGTATGTATGTGTATACGTGTGTGTATGTATGTGTATACGTGTGTGTGTATGTATGTGTATACGTGTGTGTGTATGCGTGTGTGTGTATGTATGTGTATACGTGTGTGTGTGTGTATGTATGTGTATACGTGTGTGTGTGTGTATACGTGTGTGTGTGTGTATACGTGTGTGTGTATGTATGTGTATACATGTGTATGTATGTGTATACATGTGTATGTATGTGTATACATGTGTATGTATGTGTATACATGTGTATGTATGTGTATACGTGTGTGTGTATGTATGTGTATATGTGTGTGTGTGTATGTATGTGTATACGTGTGTGTATGTATGTGTATATGTGTGTGTGTATGTGTATATGTGTGTGTATGTGTATACGTGTGTGTATGTATGTGTATACGTGTGTGTGTATACGTGTGTATGTATGTGTGTATTTATTTATGTATGTGTGTACATGTATACGTGTGTGTGTGTATACGTGTGTGTGTATGTATGTGTATACATGTGTATGTATGTGTATACGTGTGTGTGTATGTATGTGTATACATGTGTATGTATGTGTATACGTGTGTGTGTATGTATGTGTATACGTGTGTGTGTATACATATGTATGTGTATACGTGTGTGTATACATGTGTATGTATGTGTGTATTTATTTATGTATGTGTGTACATGTATGTGTGTATGTATGTGTGTACATGTATGTGTTTGTTGTATGTGTGTACATGTATGTGTATGTATGCGTGTACATGTATGTGTTTGTATGTGTGTACATGTATGTGTATGTATGTGTGTACATGTATGTGTATGTATGTGCGTACATGTGGGTATACATGTGAGTACATGTGGGTATACATGTGCGTACATGTGGATATACATGTGCGTACATGTGTGGGTATACATGTGCGTACATGTGTGGGTATACATGTGCGTACATGTGTGTGTGGGTATACATGTGCGTACATGTGTGTGTGTGGGTATACATGTGCGTACATGTGTGTGTGTGGGTATACATGTGCGTACATGTGTGTGTGTGGGTATACATGTGCGTACATGTGTGTGTGTGGGTATACATGTGCGTACATGTGCGTACATGTGTGTGTGTGTGGGTATACATGTGCGTACATGTGTGTGTGTGTGGGTATACATGTGCGTACATGTGTGTGTGTGGGTATACATGTGCGTACATTTGTGTGTGTGGGTATACATGTGCGTACATGTGTGTGTGTGGGTATACATGTGCGTACATGTGTGTGTGTGGGTATACATGTGCGTACATGTGTGTGTGTGGGTATACATGTGCGTACATGTGTGTGTGTGGGTATACATGTGCGTACATGTGTGTGTGTGGGTATACATGTGCGTACATGTGTGTGTGTGGGTATACATGTGCGTACATGTGTGTGTGTGGGTATACATGTGCGTACATGTGTGTGTGTGGGTATACATGTGCGTACATGTGTGTGTGTGGGTATACATGTGCGTACATGTGTGTGTGTGGGTATACATGTGCGTACATGTGTGTGTGTGGGTATACATGTGCGTACATGTGTGTGTATACATGTGCATACATGTGTGTGTGTATACATGTGCGTACATGTGTGTGTGTATACATGTGCGTACATGTGTGTGTGTATACATGTGCGTACATGTGTGTGTGTATACATGTGCGTACATGTGTGTGTGTATACATGTGCGTACATGTGTGTGTGTGTGTGCGTACATGTGTGTGTGTGTGCGTACATGTGTGTGTGTGTGCGTACATGTGTGTGTGTGTGCGTACATGTGTGTGTGTATACATGTGCGTACATGTGTGTGTATACATGTGCATACATGTGTGTGTGTATACATGTGCGTACATGTGTGTGTGTATACATGTGCGTACATGTGTGTGTGTGTGCGTACATGTGTGTGTGTGTGCGTACATGTGTGTGTGTGTGCGTACATGTGTGTGTGTATACATGTGCGTACATGTGTGTGTATACATGTGCGTACGTGTGTGTGTATACATGTGCGTACGTGTGTGTGTATACATGTGCGTACGTGTGTGTGTATACATGTGCGTACGTGTGTGTGTATACATGTGCGTACGTGTGTGTGTGTGTATACATGTGCGTACGTGTGTGTGTGTGTATACATGTGCGTACGTGTGTGTGTGTGTGTATACATGTGCGTACGTGTGTGTGTATACATGTGCGTACGTGTGTGTGTATACATGTGCGTACGTGTGTGTGTATACATGTGCGTACGTGTGTGTGTATACATGTGCGTACGCGTGTGTGTATACATGTGCGTACGTGTGTGTGTATACATGTGCGTACGTGTGTGTGTGTGTATACATGTGCGTACGTGTGTGTGTGTATACATGTGCGTACGTGTGTGTGTGTATACATGTGCGTACGTGTGTGTGTGTATACATGTGCGTACGTGTGTGTGTGTATACATGTGCGTACGTGTGTGTGTGTATACATGTGCGTACGTGTGTGTGTGTATACATGTGCGTACGTGTGTGTGTGTGTATACATGTGCGTACGTGTGTGTGTGTGTGTATACATGTGCGTACGTGTGTGTGTGTGTGTATACATGTGCGTACGTGTGTGTGTGTATATATGTGCGTGTATGCGTGTGGGTGTGTTTATGCATGTGTATGCGTATGTATTATTATTATTATTATTATACTTTATTTATGAAGCGCCAACATATTCCGCAGCGCTGTCCATGGATACAGTTAATTTAAATAAAACATTGATATAAAACTTAAGAGACAGGACAAAATTTACAAACACATACAGGAGGGATTGAAGGCCCTATTCCCGTGGGAACTTACAATCTAGAAGGGTAGGAGGTTGAGAAACAGGAGGTGAGGACTGCAAGATTGAGAGAAAGATGTTAAAGCAGAGTTAGATGAGGGAAGTGAAATTAATTTATTATTGAGTTGGGTGGTCGGCTTCTCTGAACAAAAAAGTCTTCAGGGAGCATTTAAAGGAAGAAAGATTAGGACAGAGCCTGACAACACGAGGGAGAGTGTTCCGGAGGGTAGGTCCTGCACGAGGGAGAGTGTTCCAGAGGGTAGGTGCTGCACGACAGAAGTCCTGCAGTCTAGCATGAGAGGAGGTGATAGTCGCGGATGCAAGGAGCAGGTCATTGATGGATCTTAGTGGGCGGGCTGGAGTATACTTGTTTATTAGAGAGGATAGGTAGAGGGGAGCAGCGTTGGTGATAGCTTTGTATGCAAGGGTGAGAATTTTGAATTTAATTCTGCTGTGAATGGGGAGCCAATGAAGGGACTCGCAGAGAGGTGCATCAGATACAGAGCGATGGGAAAGGTGTGTGTATGCGTGTGTGTGTGTGTATATATATATATATATATATATATATATATATATGTATGTGTGTGTAAGTATGTGTATGTGTGATTACATGTGTATTTATCCACTTATATAGATGATAAAAGAGATTACAGTCAACCAGAGTGGCCCACAAGCTTGTA
Source organism: Bombina bombina (assembly GCF_027579735.1). Classification (NCBI taxonomy): domain Eukaryota; kingdom Metazoa; phylum Chordata; class Amphibia; order Anura; family Bombinatoridae; genus Bombina; species Bombina bombina. The sequence goes on along the minus strand of NC_069505.1, from coordinate 440,536,838 downwards.
ACCCCCCTGGCAGTGGTAATGTGCATGCAGACGGTGACCCTCTTCCCTGTGAGATGCAGTGACTTTATCCCAAGGACACAGAAACAGCTGTGCCCAATGACAGCTTTATGGAAGGCTGTGATATGAGATCTCGGTGTGGTGCAGACAGCCAGGGGCACAAACTAGTATGTGTATGAGGAGGCTTCATCCTGCTGTCTCTACGGTGAGGCTACTTGTTTTATCCACTACACCTACAGCCTGTATTTTATCTGTTTTATCCAGTGAGTTATCATACTCTGATCTCCCAGCTTAGTCAGGACAAGTTTATACAGCATCTGGTGACCCCAGACACAGCAGGACAGCCCCCCATAAAACACATTCCCTGTGCTTTACATATGTACTTTTATAGCCTGTGCTGTAGGCTGGCATGACTCACGCAGTAGGGTTACAAGCACTGTGTCATTTACCTGGCTCAGAGAGGTTCAGCTAATCAATAAGTGTTCCCACCCATCTGCTGCATCAGGAATAAATATGATTGATGTTACAGTGTAACGTCTCTTAAGTCTATTTTACTTGTATTCCTCTCAAATTTGCTTTCTGGTATGATTTGTTACAGCGGGTATAGTGGGTATAGGCTGGGCATTATCCTGGGGTGAATAAGTATCCTCACCTGAGGGGTGTGTACATGAGATGGTACAGCGGGTATAGTGGGTATAGGCTGGGCATTATCCTGGGGTGAATAAGTAGCCTCACATGAGGGGTATGTACATGAGATGGTACAGCGGGTATAGTGGGTGTATTCTTGGCATTATGCTGGGGTGAATAAGCAGCCTCACCTGAGGGGTGTGTACATGAGATGGTACAGAGGGTATAGTGGGTATAGGCTGGGCGTTATTCTATGGTGAATAAGTAGCCTCACATGAGGGCTGTATACATGAGGTGGTACAGAGGGTATAGGCTGGGCGTTATTCTCGGGTGAATAAGTACCCTCACATGAAGGGTGTGTACATGAGATGCTACAGTGGGTATAGGCTGGACATTATCCTGGGGTGAATAAGTAGCCTCACATGAGGGGTGTGTACATGAGATGGTATAGTGGGTATAGGCTGGGCATTATCCTGGGGTGAATAAGTATCCTCACCTGAGGGGTGTGTGCATGAGATGGTACAAACTTTTGTAATACAGCACTTAATTACCGATACATACTGTGCATATATAAACATGTATTGTGTGTGCAGACCTTTTGTAATGCAGCGCTTAATTTCTGATTTTTACTGTGCATATATAAACATTTGTGTGTACAGACTTTATGTAATGCAGCACTTAATTACTGATATATACTGTGCATATATATATATATATATATATATATATATATATATATATAACATTTATTGTGCGCACAGACTTTATTTCTCTTGTAAGGTGTATCCAGTCCAGGGGTTCATCCATTACTTGTGGGATATTCTCCTTCCCAACAGGAAGTTGCAAGAGGACACCCACAGCAGAGCTGTCTATATAGCTCCTCCCCTAACTGCCACCCCCAGTCATTCTCTTGCAACTCTCGACAAGATAGGAAGTATAAGAGATATGTGGTGACTTAGTGTAGTTTTTACCTTCAATCAAGAGTTTGTTATTTTTAAACGGTACCGGCGTAGTACTGTTTTACTCCTAGGCAGAAATTAGAAGAAGAATCTGCCTGGAGGTTGATGATCTTAGCGGTTTGTAACTAAGGTCCATTGCTGTTCTCACGCATAACTGAAGAGTATGGGAAAGACTTCAGTTGGGGGAACGGTTTGCAGTTTACCTGCTTTGAGGTATGTTCAGTATATTTATTTCTAGAGAGATAAGATCTAGAAAATGCTGACAGAGCCTTGTATAATTGAGGTAAGCCTGATGCAGTGATTTAACAACGACTGGGATCATGCTTACAAAAAAGGGTAATATTCATGTTAATACTCATATTTCTTAGTGTCAAAACGTTTACATGTTATATAGAAAGAACGTTTTTTCTCTGAGGGTGATAAATCGTTTTTTGGGGCCTAGTTTCCACATGGCTAGTCAGATACTCCTAGGAGTATTTTCTTAAGGCTCTCTGACATCAAGTGCATGGTGGCAGGGGCCTATTTTCGCGCTCTAGATGCGCAGTTCTTATTCAGACTGAGACATCCAGCTTCCCCAAAGGAGTCCTCTGGCATCTGAGGACCACTATAGAGGGCTTATTTATTCCCTAAATCGTATTTGAGGGCAGGTAGGAGCCACAGCAGAGCTGTGGCAAGGTGTTTAACTGTTAACGTTTTTTAACGTTTTTCAAATCCGGTTTGGGGCCTAAAGGGTTAATCATCCATTTGCAAGTGGGTGCAATGCTACTTTAGTCCCTTATACACACTGTAAAAATTTCGAAGATTTTACTACTTTTTAAAGGATTACTTTCTGTCATAATTTTTAAGCTAAACAACTAACATATTAACGTTAATAAACATTAATTAAAACCTACTGACCTATATTTTCTCCAAAACGAAGTTTAATAATGTTCTAAAAGTTATATCTTTTATTCACCGATGATGTCACGTTATCCTGCCCACTATTTTCAGCACTGAGTGTTCAAAATACTTAAACCAATAACTTTGTGTTTAAAGCGCCATTTTGAAACCTAGGTTTTGTAAACGGATTGGTACAGAGCAAAGGATGCCCATGGAGTGGGTTTGGAAAACAATTAAATTTGCAGACAAGATTTCTGATATACGGTAGAGATATGTTAATGAAATGCTATTGATAAAAAGCGTATTTGGGGTAGTTAGTTAGTAACAGGCATCGAAAATATTTACTTACAGTGGCCCTTTAACACTGTTTTGCAGTTTATGTGATATTTTTTTTTCTCTTGAAGGCACAGTACCGTTTTTGTTTAATTGCTGTTTCACATTTATTAAAGTGTTTTCCAAGCTTGCTGGTCTCATTACTAGTCTGTTAAACATGTCTGACATAGAGGAAACTCCTTGTTCAATATGTTTAGAAGCCATTGTGGAACCCCCCTCTTAGAATGTGTACCAAATGTACTGAAATTTCTATAAATTATAAAGACCATATTATGGCATTTAAAGATTTATCACCAGAGGTTTCTCAGACTGACAAAAGGGAGGTTATGCCATCTAGCTCTCCCCACGTGTCAGAACCTATAACTCCCGCTCAAGTGACGCCAAGTACATCTAGCGCGTCCAATGCGTTTACCTTACAAGACATGGAGGCAGTTATGACTAATACCCTCACAGAGGTATTGTCCAAACTGCCAGGGTTACAAGGAAAGCGAGACAGCTCTGGGGCTAGAACAAATACAGAGCTTTCTGACGCTTTAGTAGCTATGTCTGCTATACCCTCACAATGCTCCGAAGCCGCGGCAAGGGAGTTGCTTTCTGAGGGTGAGATTTCAGATTCAGGGAAGACGTTACTTCAGTCCGATTCTGAAATGACAGCCTTTAAAATTAAGCTTGAACACCTCCGCTTATTGCTCAGGGAGGTTTTAGCAAATCTGGATGACTGTGACCCCATTGTAGTTCCAGAGAAATTGTGTAAAATGGACAAATACTTTGAAGTGCCTGTCTTTCGAGTCCCTACGAGGTTCTCGGAAATTATTACTAAGGAATGGGATAGACCAGGTGTTCCGTTCTCTCCCCCTCCTGCTTTTAAAAAGATGTTTCCCATAGATGCCGCTATACGGGACTTGTGGCAGACAGTCCTTAAGGTGGAGGGTGCTGTTTCTACCCTAGCTAAGCGTACAACTATCCCCGTCGAGGACAGTTGTGCTTTCTTAGATCCTATGGATAAAAAATTGGAGGGTCTCCTTAAGAAAATTTTTATCCATCAAGGTTTTATTCTCCAGCCTCTTGCATGCATTGCCCCAGTTACTGCTGCAGCGGCTTTTTGGTTCGAGTCTCTTGAGGAGGCTCTACAGGTGGAGACCCCGTTAGATTTTAGACAGGATTAAAGCTCTCAAGTTAGCTAATTCCCTTATTTCTGATGCCGTTTTTCATCTAACCAAACTAACGGCTAAGAATTCAGTTTTTGCCATTCTGGTGCGTAGGGCGCTATGGCTTAAGTCCTGGTCAGCAGACGTTACTTCAAAGTCTAAGCTTCTTAACATCCCCTTCAAAGGACAGACCCTATTCGGGCCGGGCCGGGCCTGAAGGAGATAATTTCTGATATTACTGGAGGAAAAGGTCACGCCCTTCCTCAGGATAAGTCCAATAAATTAAGGACCAAACAGAATAATTTTCGTTCATTTAGAAACTTCAGGAGTGGCGCAGTTTCAGCTTCCTCTAATGCAAAACAAGAGGGAAATTTTGCCCAGTCCAAACCTGTCTGGAGACCGAACCAGGCTTGGAACAAGGGGAAGCAGGCCAAAAAACCTGCTGCCGTCTCTAAGACAGCATGAAGGAGTAGCCCCCGATCCGGGACCGATCTAGTAGGGGGCAGACTTTCTCTCTTTGCCCAGGCTTGGGCAAGAGACGTCCAGGATCCCTGGGCATTAGAGATTGTTTCCCAGGGATATATTCTGGACTTCAAAGCTTCATCTCCAAAGGGGACATTTCATCTCTCACAATTATCTGTAAACCTGATAAAGAGAGAGGCATTCTTACGTTGTGTTCAAGACCTACTGGTTATGGGAGTGATCCAACCAGTTCCAAGGGAGGAACAGGGGCAGGGCTTCTATTCAAATCTGTTTATAGTTCCCAAAAAAGAGGGAACTTTCAGACCAATCTTGGATCTCAAGATGCTAAACAAATTTCTCAGGGTCCCATCCTTCAAGATGGAGACTATCCGAACCATCCTCCCTATGATCCAGGAGGGTCAGTATATGACTACCGTGGACTTAAAGGATGCTTATCTCCACATTCCGATTCACAGAGATCACCGCAGGCTAGAGTGCACTATAGTGACGACAGATGCCAGCCTTCTGGGCTGGGGCGCAGTCTGGAACTCCCTGAAGGCTCAGGGTTCGTGGACTCAGGAGGAAGCCCTCCTTCCGATAAACATTCTGGAACTGAGAGCGATATTCAATGCTCTTCAGGCTTGGCCTCAACTAGATGCGGTCAGGTTCATCAGATTTCAGTCGGACAATATCAAGACTGTAGCCTATATCAACCATCAGGGGTGAACAAGAAGCCCCCTGGCAATGTTGAAGGTTTCAAAGATAATTCTATGGGCAGAGGTTCACTCTTGCCATCTCTCAGCTATCCATATCCCAGGAGTAGAGAACTGGGAGGCGGATTTTCTAAGTCGGCAGACTTTTCATCCGGGGGAGTGGGAGCTCCATCTGGAGGTATTTGCCCAGCTGATTCAACTATGGGGCAAACCAGAACTGGATCTGATGGCGTTTCGTCTGAACGCCAAGCTTCCTTGTTACGGGTCCAGGTCAAGGGATCCCCAGGCAGCGCTGATAGATGCTCTAGCAGTGCCCTGGTCCTTCAGCCTGGCTTATGTGTTCCCACCATTTCCTCTCCTCCCTCGTCTGATTGCCAAGATCAAGCAGGAGAGAGCTTCAGTGATTTTGATAGCACCTGCGTGGCCACGCAGGACTTGGTATGCAGATCTGGTGGACATGTCATCCTTTCCACCATGGACTCTGCCGCTGAGGCAGGACCTTCTACTCCAAGGTCCATTCAAACATCCAAATCTAATTTCTCTGCGGCTGACTGCTTGGAGATTGAACACTTGATTTTATCAAAACCTGGTTTCTCCGAGTCGGTCATTGATACATTAATTCAGGCTCGAAAGCCTGTCACCAGGAAAATCTATCATAAGATATGGTGTAAATATCTTCATTGGTGTGAATCCAAGGGTTACTCATGGAGTAAAGTCAGGATTCCTAGGATATTATCCTTTCTCCAATAAGGATTGGAGAAGGGATTGTCAGCTAGTTCCTTAAAGGGATAGATTTCTGCTCTGTCCTTCTGCACAAGCGTCTGGCAGATGTTCCAGATGTTCAGGCGTTTTGTCAGGCTTTAGTTAGAATCAAGCCTGTCACTTTAAGGCAGGTGTTTTTTATTTTTAAACTACAGTCACCACTGCACCCTATAGTTTCTCCTTTTTTCTTGCTGGTCTTCGGTCGAATGACTGGCTTTGGCAGTTACGGGAGGAGCTATATAGACAGCTCTGCTGTGGGTGTCCTGTTGCAACTTCCTGTTGGGAAGGAGAATATCCCACAAGTAATGGATGAACACGTGGACTGGATACACCACAAGAGAAATAAATTTATCAGGTAAGCATAAATTTTGTTTTAATGCAGCACTTAATTACTGATATATACAGTGCATATATAAATATTTGTGTGTGCAGACCTTATGTAATGTGGCACTTAATTACTGATTATATACTGTGCATATATAAACATTTATTGTGTTATAGATCTTTTGTAATGCAGCACTTAATTACTCCTATGTACTTTGCATATATAAACATTTATTGTGTGTGCAGACCTTATGTAATTAGGCACTTAATTACTGATATATACTGTGCATATATAAACATTTATTGTGTGTGCAGACCTTATGTAATGCGGCATTTAATTACTGATATATACTGTGCATATATAAACATTTATTGTGTGCGCAGACCTTATGTAATTAGGCACTTAATTACTGATATATACTGTGCATATATAAACATTTATTGTGTGTGCAGACCTTAAGTAATGCAGCACTTAATTACTGATATATACTGTGCATATATAAACATTTGTGTGTGCAGACCTTATGTAATGCAGCACTTAATTACTGATATATACTGTGCATATATAAACATTTATTGTGTGTGTAGACCTTATGTAATGCAGCACTTAATTATTGATATATACTGTGCATATATAAACATTTATTGTGTGTGCAGACCTTATGTAATGCAGCACTTAATTACTGATATATACTGTGCATATATAAACATTTGTGTGTGCAGACCTTATGTAATGCAGCACTTAATTACTGATATATACTGTGCATATATAAACATTTATTGTGTGTGTAGACCTTATGTAATGCAGCACTTAATTACTGATATATACTGTGCATATATAAACATTTATTGTGTGTGCAGACCTTTTGTAATTCAGCACTTAATTACTGATATATACTGTGCATATATAAACATTTATTGTGTGTGCAGACCTTATGTAATGCAGCACTTAATTACTGATATATACTGTGCATATATAAACATTTATTGTGTGTGCAGACCTTATGTAATGTAGCACTTAATTACCGATATATGCTGTGCATATATAAACATTTATTGTGTGTGCAGACCTTATGTAATGCAGCACTTAATTACTGATATATACTGTGCTTATATAAACATTTATTGTGTGCACAGACCTTACGTAATGCAGCACTTAATTACTGATATATACTGTGCATATATAAACATTTATTGTGTGTGCAGACCTTTTGTAATGCAGTGCTTATTTGCTGATCTATACCGTGCACATGCACCCACATATATATAAAGTCACATTTGTCTGGTTGTTATATGACTGCCATCATATATTGTACTTGGTGTACATGATGTTTGTATTGGAATGAACCAGCACCATGTACAAACCCAGTGGCTATAAAATAGGAGGACATGATTCAGTTGTTATGGGTAAAATGATGTCTCGGATTTGGCAGCAGTATGTGATGCATAGAGCAGATGATGCCAGTCTTATAATTTAGATAATGACCCATCTTATGCGCATGTGACAGAGGTTACACTGCACAGATACACAGGGAAGGTATTGTGCTGTTCATTCATTCAATGCATCTTCCAGCTGTTGCTGTGGGATCAGCATTAGGTCTTGTTATGGCGAATGCCCAGCGGCAGAACTTTTATCACTTTTTGCAATAAGATATTTTTAGTGAAATTTTTCTGCAGGTCGTTTTGAAATAAAATGAGTTATGCTAAAGCACCAATTCCATTGCAGTATGCATGGTCTGTACACTGACCATCAGTACGTGCGGTCTGTACACTGACCATCTGTACGCACGGTCTGTACACTGACCATCTGTACGCACGGTCTGTACACTGACCATCAGTACGCACGGTCTGTACACTGACCATCAGTACGCACGGTCTGTACACTGACCATCAGTACGCACGGTCTGTACACTGACCATCAGTACGCATGGTCTGTACGCTGACCATCGGTGCGCGCGGTCTGTACGCTGACCATCGGTGCGCGCGGTCTGTACGCTGGTCATCGGTGCACGCGGTCTTTACGCTGATCATCGGTGCGCGCGGTCTGTACGCTGATCAACGGTGCGCGCGGTCTGTACGCTGATCAACGGTGCGCGCGGTCTTTACGCTGATCATCTGTGTGCGCGGTCTTTACGCTGATCAACGGTGCGCGCGGTCTGTACGCTTAGCATCGGTGCGTGCGGTCTGTACGCTTAGCATCGGTGCGTGCAGTCTGTACGCTTAGCATTGGTGCGCGCGGTCTGTACGCTTAGCATCGGTGCGCGCGGTCTGTACGCTGAGCATCGGTGCGCGCGGTCTGTACGCTGAGCATCGGTGCGCGCGGTCTGTACGCTGAGCATCGGTGCGCACGGTCTGTACGCTGAGCATCGGTGCGCGCGGTCTGTACACCAGGCACTTGACTGAAGACATTCAAGGAACAAAAATGCTGAAGAAGCACAAGTGGTGCCAAACAGTTGGATTTAAAAAGACGGTTAGGTGATGGAGTTGAAATTATTTATCCAGAAAGCAGTTTAAAGCCTGTAAATAAATGTTCTTAAGTGATGGTAAACTTGACCGTACATTGTTACATATATTGCTATGTACATTGCCACATACATTGTTACGTACATTGTTACGTACATTGTTACGTACATTGCTACATACATTGTTACATAGATCGCTACGTACATTGTTACATAGATCGCTACGTACATTGTTACATAGATCGCTACGTACATTGTTACATAGATCGCTACGTACATTGTTACATAGATCGCTACGTACATTGTTACAGAAAGATACAGACACTCTATGGCAGCAGAGTTTGCAGCTATTTATAACTATAAACATTGTTGCAAATGCAGCTGCTAGATGGCTAATGAAACGTGCACACTCCTGATCTCACCTAGAATTACTCTTTAAGGGGATAGAAAGGTAAAAAATGAAATGTGCATAGGAGCCTTTCATTTTTATGTAGAATAATTTTTTGCAATAAGTGCTTCTAGTAAAAGTTATTACTGTTTATCAGCAGCATAGACACATATGCTATTAGTGCCCGTGCACCAGTATTCAAACACCACGCCATCTCAGAGTTGCCATTGGCTTCTATGATACAAATTAAGTCTTCACAGGCACAATACAAACCACGACCAGCTCTCTGAGCTTGAATACTGATGTACGGGCACTCAGAGCATATCTGCATATGCCGCTGAAAACTAATATTGCAAAAAAATGGTTCAATTTAAAGTCATGGTAAATGTTAAGGTATCTCAAACACATAATGGAATCATAAATAACCTTTTTAGTAAAACAGCTGTATTTTTAAAAATATTTTAACCCTAACTTTATAACATTTTAGTCTTACTCGTAACTGGTCCTTCCTCCGCCCCCCCCGCCCCCCCCCCCCCCCCCCCCACACACACACACACACACACACACACAGAGTTAGTCAAAATGTGCATGCGGAGCTGGAATACAAGTTTTGTTTTTTTCTTGTATTAATGCTGTATGGCAG
>NC_069505.1:440509641-440514641 GCF_027579735.1 Bombina bombina | reverse complement strand
TGGTCTCCTGTCCCTCTGGGGGTGACATGTGATACTCACTGTAGCATTGCCCTTTACACAGACAATCTCAGTATAACTGCAGTATACACTCCTGGTCTCCTGTCCCTCTGGGGGTGACATGTGAAACTCACTGTAGCATTGCCCTATACACAGACAATTTCAGGGTAACTGTAGTAGCACTCCTGGTCTTTTGTCCCTCTGCGGTGACATATGAGACTCGCTGTAACATTGCCCAATACACAGACATTCTCAGTATAAATGCAGTATACACTCCTGGTCTCCTGTCCCTCTGGGGGTGACACATGAGACTCACTGTAGCATTGCCCTATACACAGACAATCTCCGGATAACTGCAGTATGCACTCCTGGTTTCCTGTCCCTCTGGGGGTGACATGTGAGACTCACTGTAACATTGCCCTATACACAGACAATCTCAGTATAACTGCAGTATGCGCTCCTGGTCTCCTGTCCCTCTGGGGGTGACATGTGAGACTCACTGTAACATTGCCCTATACACAGACAATCTCAGTATAACTGCAGTATGTGCTCCTGGTCTCCTGTCCCTCTGGGGGTGACATGTGAGACTTACTGTAGCATTGCCCTATACACAGACAATCTCAGGGTAACTGTAGTAGCACTCCTGGTCTCCTGTCCCTCTGGAGTGACATGTGAGACTCACTGTAGCATTGCCCTATACACAGACAATCTCAGTATAACTGCAATATGTACTCCTGGTCTAATGTCCCACTGGAGTCACACGTGATACTCACTGTAGCATTGCCCTATACACAGACAATCTCTGGATAACTGCAGTATGCACTCCGGGTCTCCTGTCCCTCTGTGGGTGACATGTGAGACTCACTGTAGCATTGCTCTATACACAGATAATCTCAGTATAACTGCAGTATACACTCCTCGTCTCCTGTCCCTCTGGGGGTGACATGTGAGACTCACTATAGTATCACCCTATACACAGATAATCTCAGGATAACTGCAGTATGCACTCCTGGTCACCTGTCCCTCTGGGGGTGACATGTGAGACTCATTGTAGCATTACCCTATACACAGACAATCTCAGTATAACTGCAGTATGCACTCCTGGTCTCCTGTCCCTCTGGGGGTGACATGTGAGACTCACTGCAACATTGCCCTATACACAGACAATCTCAGTATAACTGCAGTATGCACTCCTGGTCTCCTGTCCCTCTGGGGGTGACATGTGAGACTCACTGTAGCATTACCTTATACACAGACAATCTCAGTATAACTGCTGTATGCACTCCTGATCTCCTGTCCCTCTGGGAGGTTACATTTGAGACTCACTGTAGCATTGTCCTATACTACACAGCTAATTTCAGTATAACTGCAGTATGCACTCATGGTCTCCTGTCTCTTTGGGGGTGACATGTGAGACTCACTGTAACATTGTCCTATACACAGACAATCTCAGGATAACTACAGTATGCACTCCTGGTCTACTGTCCCTCTGGGGTTGACATGTGAGACTCACTGTAGCATTGCCCTATACACAAACACTCCTAGGATAACTACAATATGTACTCCTGGTCTCCTGTCCCTCTGGGCGTGACATGTGAGACTCACTATAGCATCGCCCTATACACAGACAATCTCAGTATAACTGCAGTATACACTCCTCGTCTCCTGTCCCTCTGGAGGTGACATGTGAGACTCACTGTAGCATTGCCCTATACACAGACATTCTCAGTATAACTGCAGTATGCACTCCTGGTCTCCTGTCCCTCTGGGGGTGACATATAAGACTCACTGTAGCATTGCCCTATACACAGACAATCTCAGTATAACTGCAGTATGCACCCCTGGTCTCCTGTCCCTCTGGGGGTGATGTGTGAGACTCACTGTAGCATTACCCTATACACAGACAATCTCAGTATAACTGCAGTATGCACTCCTGGTCTCCTGTCCCTCTGGGGTGACATGTGAGACTTACTGTAGCATTACCCTATACACAGACAATCTCAGGATAGCTGCAGTGTGTACTCCTGGTCTCTTGTCCCTCTGGGGGTGACATATGAGACTCACTGTAGCATTGCCCTATACACAGACAATCTCAGGATAGCTGCAGTGTGTACTCCTGGTCTCCTGTCCCTCTGGGGGTGATGTGTGAGACTCACTGTAGCATTGCCCTATACACAGACAATCTCAGTATAACTGCAGTATGTACTCCTGGTCTCCTGTCCCTCTGGGGGGTGACGTGAGACTCACTGTAACATTGTCCTATACACAGACAATCTCAGTATAACTTCAGTATGCACTCCTGGTCTCCTGTCCCTCTGGGGGTGAAGTGAGACTCACTGTAGTATTGCCCTATACACAGACAATCTCAGGATAACGGCAGTATGCACTCCTTGTCTCCTATCCGTCTGGGGGTGACGTGAGAATCACTGTAGCATTACCCTATACCCAGACAATCTCAGGATAACTACAGTATTTACTCCGGGTCTCCTGTCCCTCTGGGGGTGACATGTGAGACTCACTGTAGCATTGCCCTATACACAGACAATCTCAGTATAACTGCAGTATGCACTCCTGGTCTCCTGGGGGTGACAAGTGAGATTCACTGTAGCATTGTCCTATACACAGACAATCTCAGGATAACTACAGTATGTACTCCTGGTCTCCTGTCCCTCTGAGGGTGACATGTGAGACTCACTATAGCATCGCCCTATAAACAGACAATCTCAGTATAACTGCAGTATGCACTCCTGGTCTCCTTTTCCTCTGGGGGTGACGTGAGACTCACTGTAGCATTACCCTATACACAGACAATATCAGTATAACTGCAGTATGCACTCCTGGTCTCCTGTCCCTCTGGGGGTGACATGTGAGACTCACTGTAGCATTGCCCTATACACAAACAATCTCAGTATAACTGCAGTATGTACTCCTGGTCTCTTGTCCCTCTGGGGGTGACATGTGAGACTCACTGTAGCATTGCCCTATACACAAACAATCTCAGTATAACTGCAGTATGCACTCCTGGTCTCCTATCCGTCTGGGGGCAACATGTGAGACTCACTGTAGCATTGCCCTATACACAGACAATCTCAGTATAACTTCAGTTTGCACTCCTGGTCTCCTGTCCCTCTGGGGGTGAAGTGAGACTCACTGTAGTATTGCCCTATGCACAGACAATCTCAGGATAACGGCAGTATGCACTCCTTGTCTCCTATCCGTCTGGGGGTGACGTGAGAATCACTGTAGCATTACCCTATACACAGACAATCTCAGGATAATGGAAGTATACACTCCTTGTGTTCTGTTCCTTGGGGGTGGTGACATATGAAACTCACTGTTTAATACACATATAATAAATACCAACTGTATGTGCACACGCACCACAGTCACATCCCCATATATACACCTATATATACCCACAAACATTCACATAAACTTTCACACATACATAAACAGAGACACACTCAGTAATAATACACACAGTGGCACACTCAGTAATACATATACACACATACATATACACACAGTGGCACACTCAGTAATACATATACACACATACATATACACACAGTGGCACACTCAGTAATACACACACATACATATACACACAGTGGCACACTCAGTAATACACACACATACATATACACACAGTGGCACACTCAGTAATACACACACATACATATACACACAGTGGCAGACTCGGTAATACACACACATACATATACACACAGTAGCACACTTAGTAATACACACATACATATACACACACATATACATATACACACAGTGGCATACTTAGTAATACACGCACAGATATACATATACACACGCACATACAAATACACACACATACATATACACACAGTGGCACACTTAGTAATACTAAAACACACATACACATACACATACTTAGTGATACATACACATACATATAAGTATCCCACAAAAGTGAGTACAACTCTCACATTTTTGTAAATATTTTATTATATCTTTTCATATGACAACACTGAAGAAATGACATTTAGCAAACAACGTAAAGTAGTGAGTGTACAGCCTGTATAACAGTGTAAATTTGCTGTCCCCTCACAAAAACTCAACACACAGCCATTAATGTCTAAACCGTTGGCAACAAAGTTAGTGCATCCCTAAGAGGAAATGTCCAAATTGGTTCCAGTTAGCCATTTTCCCTCCCCAGTGTCATGTGATTCGTTCGTGTTACAAGGTCTCGGGTGTGAATGGGGAGAAGGTGTGTTAGATTTGGCGTTATCGCTCTCACACTCTCTCATACTGGTCACTGGAAGTTCAACATGGCACCTCATGGCAAAGAACTCTCTGAGGATCTAAAAAAAAGAATTGTTGCTCTGCATAAAGATGGCCTAGGCTATAAGAAGATTGCCAAGACCCAGAAACTGAGCTGCAGCATGGTGGGCAAGACCATACAGCGATTTCACAGGACAGGTTTCACTCAGAACATGGTCGACCAAAGAAGTTGAGTGCGCATGCTCAGCGTCATATCCAGAGGTTGTCTTTGGTTAATAGACGTATGAGTGCTGCCAGCATTACTTCAGAGGTTGAAGGGGTGGGGGGTCAGCCTGTCAGTGCTCAGACCATACGCCGCACACTGCATCAAATTAGTCTGCATGGCTGTCATCTCAGAAGGAAACCTCTTCTAAAGATGATGCACAAGAAAGCCCGCAAACAGTTTGCTGAAGACAAGCAGACTAAGGACATGGATTAGTCACGCTGTGTCTCTGCACACTCCCAACCGGCTCCAAACAGACTGGTCACGGCCCAACCCCAGACTTGGTATTTCATCGACTGAGGTGTTGGAAGCGCTTAGAACCAGAAAATCACAGAACCTTTACCATTGCGTTGTACCTCGATCATATGCAGATACATTGACGTACCTGTTATTTTTTTAACTCCTGTAAGTTGCCATTTAGCTGTGTGTGCACTTACCTATTAAATGTTTTACACTTGAGTCGGGCTGCGCCTGTCTTTCT
>NC_069505.1:440504641-440507141 GCF_027579735.1 Bombina bombina | reverse complement strand
CTCCTTCCCCCTCAACCTCTCTCCTTCCCCCTCAACCTCTCTCCTTCCCCCTCTACCTCTCTCCTTCCCCCTCTACCTCTCTCCTTCCCCCTCACCTTCCCCCTCTACCTCTCTCCTTCCCCCTCACCTTCCCCCTCTACCTCTCTCCTTCCCCCCCTCACCTTCCCCCTCTACCTCTCTCCTTCCCCCCCTCACCTTCCCCCTCTACCTCTCTCCTTCCCCCCCTCACCTTCCCCCTCTACCTCTCTCCTTCCCCCTCTACCTCTCTCCTTCCCCCTCTCCTTCCCCCTCTACCTCTCACCTTCCCCCTCTCCTTTCCCCTCTACCTCTCACCTTCCCCCTCACCTTCCCCCTCTACCTCTCTTCTTCCCCCTCACCTTCCACCTCTACCTCTCTCCTTCCCCCTCTACCTCTCTCCTTCCTCCTCTACCTCTCTCCTTCCTCCTCTATCCTTCCCCCTCTCTCCTTCCCCCCTCTACCTCTCTCCTTCCCCCCTCTACCACTCACCTTCCTCCTCTCTCCTCCCCCCTCTCACTTTCCTCCTCTACCTCTCTCCTTTCCCCTCTACCTCTCTCCTTCCTCCTCTATCCTTCCCCCTCTACCTCCTCTATCCTTCCCCCTCTACCTCTCTCCTTCCCCCTCTACCTCTCTCCTTCCCCCTCTACCTCACACCTTCCCCCTCACCTTTCCCCTCTACCTCTCTCCTTCCTCCTCTATCTTTCTCCCTCTACCTCTCTCCTTCCCCCTCTACCCCTCTCCTTCCTCCTCTATCCTTCCCCCTCTACCTCTCTCCTTCCCCCCTCTACCACTCACCTTCCTCCTCTCTCCTCCCCCCTCTCACTTTCCTCCTCTACCTCTCTCCTTCCCCCTCTCTCTCTCCTCCCCCCCTCTCACATTCCCTCTCTACCTCTTTCCTCCCCCCTCTACCTCTTTCCTCCCCCCTCTCACCTTTCTCCTCTCTCCTCCCCCCTCTCACTTTCCTCCTCTCCCTCTTTCCTTAGCCTCCTTCTCTGTGACTTTTCACCCTGCCCATGCCATTCCTTGGTGCATGTTCCCTTTGTACGTATCTCACCCACCTCTCATGTCTGCTTTCACTCATTTATCCCCCAATCTGCTTCCATTTGCCTTTCCTTCCCCTCTGCTTTTTCTCCCAGGTCTGTCTTCCCCCTCCCCGCCCATCTCTCCTGTTTCTTTGCCATGTGTAATGAGAGCTCTCCCTTGCAGCCAGGCAGGGGGGAAGGGAGGGGATGGGACACAGCAGAGAGAGCAGGGGGAGGAGTGGCTGAGCAGTGATAAATTACCCCTGGTGTCAGAAGGAGGAGTCTAATCCTGCGAGAAAGAGAGGGTGAAAGAAAGATAGGGAGGAAGAAGGGAAAGAGACAGACACAAGGACAAAGAATTGCTCCTGAATCCCATCAGATCCCCAGTACCCTGTGCCAAGGAACGCTCTCTGCCTCCACCTGAGCCACCTTTGCTGGTTTATGGAGAAGAATAAAATGGTTTTGCAGGTAAGTGTCTGTGGTCAGTGGGCTTCCCTCCTCCCCTCTCCCCATCCTTTGTGTCTGCCTTTGTTTCAGGCTGTAATTAGTACCATGTGGGGTCTTTCCTGCCCCCCTTACATTTAGGAAAACAGTGATCACTCCCCATTTGGATTTTGTGTTTTGTTTTATTCCTTTTATAGTGTAATAAAAAATCTCCTTATATTGAAGCATAGAATGTTGTTAATGCTGATGAGACACCAATATAGTGAGCAAGCTGCGTCATGTGATCCATATTGTATCAATATTCTCTTGTTTATGTTGTGATGCGTTATTGTACAAATGGATGGGTTTGCCTCGGTTATAGCTTCACGTTTTACCGTTTGTGTGCGTAAATAAGCAAGGGAGGTGAATATATGTGTGTGTGTATATTGTCATTGTACAGCAGTGTGCTTGTCACTGTGCAGTACACACATTACATACACACAGATACACAATAATATAGGTGTGTGTATATTCTCATTATACAGCAGTGTGCTTGTCACTGTGCAGTACACACATTACATACACAGATACACAATAATATAGGTGTGTGTATATTGTCATTGTACAGCAGTGTGCTTGTCACTGTGCAGTACACACACATGCACAGATACACAATAATATAGGTGTGTGTATATTGTCATTGTACAGCAGTGTGCTTGTCACTGTGCAGTACACACATTACATACACAGATACACAATAATATAGGTGTGTGTATATTGTCATTGTACAGCAGTGTGCTTGTCACTGTGCAGTACACACACATACACAGATACACAATAATATAGGTGTGTGTATATTCTCATTGTACGGCAGTGTGCTTGTCACTGTGCAGTACACACACATACACAGATACACAATAATATAGGTGTGTGTATATTCTCATTGTACGGCAGTGTGCTTGTCACTGTGCAGTACACACACATACACAGATACACAATAATATAGGTGTGTGTATATTCTCATTATACAGCAGTGT
>NC_069505.1:440482141-440494641 GCF_027579735.1 Bombina bombina | reverse complement strand
TGGAAGTGATTTTGGGGCATATGTATCAATGTGCGAGCGGTCATGATACGAAGTAGCGGATCATGTCTGCAGCACATCGATAAATGACGACAGCATACAATGTCAGCATTTATCATTGCACCAGCAGTTCTTGTGAACTGTTGGTGCAATGCCGCCCCCTGCAGATTCGCGGCTAATCGGCTGCTAGCAGGGGGTGTCGATCAACCCGATCATATTCGATCGGGTTGATTTTTGTCCGCCACCTCAGAACAGGCGGACAAGTAATGGAGCAGTGGAAACAAGGGGCCTCAAGCTACATGCGGAGTTTGATAAATATGCCCCTGAGTCTCATTGTTCTTTTCACTACAAAGAACCCATAAGCCAGTAACAGCTAAAGCTAAGTGGGTTAGACCTCGTTTCTTGTGTGAAAAGTGCACTGGATCTACCTTTCTGTGCATGGGGCTTAGAGTTTCTCCAGAACAACATAAATGTAGGTTTATCGGTCAGATTGTAGGGTCCAGCTCTTTACTTGTGCAAGATAACCGTTCTCTCATGTTTCTGTCCTGTCTTCTCAGTATCTGAATCAGGTTTTGGAATATTGTCCTTTTAAAAAGCAGCATGAAATGTGTTTGATATTGTTGACGATTCTAAGTGTGGTTTTGTTCAGTGCTAGATGAGAATCAGTGAGGTGGGCTCTTCTTTTTTGCTTCTAAAAGTAATTCTTATATAAATTTTGTTTCGTTGTGCAATTATGCCTGAAATTTCAGTATCAAGAATGTTATAATCTTGTTGCTCTTCATTCTCCTAAAGGAACCTTGGCCAACCAGACTCATTCTGTGACTGGTTTACAGACTGCACCTTGTGTACAATCATTTTACTAGGGTTCTAGCTTTATCATGGAAGAACTATAATGAAGCTTGTGTATGGCAGCTATATTGTCTTCCTTGCATACCTTTTACTATATGCCTGTTTGCTTCATCACAGGATTTGTTTTGTGAGGAAGATATCGCAGGCTATGTTTACACAGATCAGGTGTGCTAGCTGGAGGCGCTGGTTCAGCTTGTATCAGTCGTTGGTATCTTCCTTTCCTTCCTCGGTTGTATAACTCTAGGTGCAAAATAGTGGGGCTGAAATATCAGACAATACACCATACAAAGGTGAATATCTACTCAAAGTGTATATTGCAGGTTACCGGCTCCTTCCCAATGTGAAAAGACAATATCACAGATTTAGTTAAAAAGTTTGTCTTTATTTGGCTCAACGCAAAAGCGTTTCAACGGTCCCAGCCGTCTTTCTCAAGAGCAATAAAAGTGCTTTACAAACTTTTTTACTGAATCTGTGATATTGTCTTTTCACATTGGGAAGGAGCCGGTAACCTGCAATATACACTGTGAGTAGATATTCACCTTTGTATGGTGTATTGTCTGATATTTCAGCACCACTATTTTGCACCTAGAGTTACACAACCGAGGAAGGAAAGGAAGATACCAACGACTGATACAAGCTGAACCAGCGCCTCCAGCTAGCACACCTGATCTATTCACACAGACCTTGGGAGAGACTGTGGGACGGCTGCGGTTCACCAGAAGGGGAAAGTATTAATACATATTATACACCTGTTTGCATGTATATATGCTTACACAGACATATCAGTGAGTTCTTATTAACCTCATTTATAAGAGTCGCAACTGTTAGCATTGAGGAATCATTGTGTAACATAGATATTGACGGCACATAAGAGCCATAGGCCCAGCAAGTCTGCCCGATATTACCTAACAGTATACACTTATCTAGTTGGTAGGATAGCCTTATGCTTGTCCCAGGCATTAGTTATTATGTAGGATAGCCTTATGCTTGTCCCAGGCATTAGTTATTATGTAGGATAGCTTTATGCTTGTCACAGGCATTAGTTATTATGTAGGATAGCCTTATACTTGTCCCAGGCATTAGTTATTATATATGATAGCCTTATGCTTGTCCCAGGCATTAGTTATTATGTAGGATAGCCTTCTGCTTGTCCTAGGCATGTTATTATGTAGGATAGCCTTATACTTGTCCCAGGCATTAGTTATTATGTAGGGATAGCCTTATGCTTGTCCCATGCATTAGTTATTATGTAGGATAGCCTTATGCTTGTCCCAGGCATTAGTTATTATGTAGGATAGCCTTATGCTTGTCCCAGGCATTAGTTATTATGTAGGATAGCCTTATGCTTGTCCCAGGCATTAGTTATTATGTAGGATAGCCTTATGCTTGTCCCAGGCATTAGTTATTATGTAGGATAGCCTTATGCTTGTCCCAGGCATTAGTTATTATGTAGGATAGCCTTATGCTTGTCCCAGGCATTAGTTATTATGTAGGATAGCCTTATGCTTGTCCCATGCATTAGTTATTATGTAGGATAGCCTTATACTTGTCCCAGGCATTAGTTATTATGTAGGATAGCCTTATGCTTGTCCCAGGCATTTAGTTATTATGTAGGATAGCCTTATGCTTGTCCCAGGCATTAGTTATTATGTAGGATAGCCTTATGCTTGTCCTAGGCATTCTTAAAGTCCCCCACAGTGTCTGTCATTACTACCTCTTGTGAAAGTTTCTTCCATGAATCGATCTCCCTTTCTGTAAAGAAGTTTCCTCAGATTACTCCTGAATCTACTACCCTTCAGCTTGAGATCATGACCCCTTGTTCTTGAATTTTCATTTTTATGTAAAATAGCCACAGCCTCAGTTTTACTAAGCCCTTTAATATACTGTACAGTTGCAAATGAAGGATGTCCAGAGCCCTTAAATCCGAAGGTTAAGGTGACTAAAGTGTAGTGAGTTTCATGCAATATCTAGTACTAAAAGATTATAATATATGTAGTTAAAAAAACGTAAAGAATTGAATACGTTAAATTAGAATAAAAAGTCATGGATCCATGAGTACAATAAACATAAAAAATCAAGGCAAGTTACGAATAACTGAGTATATCTATGTGGACAACTACAGTCAAATTTGTACAAAAATAGTCAGCTCGTCAACAAATAAATAATAAGTCAGTGTGTCCCTGCCAGTTCCAATGAGGAACTTATATACAAGTGGTGATATCCAAATCGTGTATATCAAATGTCCAGGTGTGTACACAAAAAAGAGAAACATTAAAAAAATTCCATAAATTGCGAAGTGTGCAAGAAGTGCAAATGATGCTAAAAAATGAAGAAAAGTGCAGAAAAATTGCGATAAAAGCAAAAAAAAGGGGAAAAACAAATGTTTCCAATGAGCAAAAAAGTTGGAAAGTTATAAATATATGATGAAAAAGATAAAATATATCAAACTTGTATTCCTAGTGGTGAGAATCTCTGTGATGTGTCCAATGCCCCAAAGGTCTCTGGATTCTTTCCTAGAAGTCCTGGGATTTCCTGTGAAGTTTAAAATTAATAGTGCAGATTGTCTCAAAATATTTGCTAATATCAGAAGTAAGCTTACCAGTTAAAAGTCAACGCGTTTCAGCCTTGTAAACGGACCTTTCTCAAGACCAAGAACTGTGACTGGTAGCTTTATATACTGATCTCTAAATGCCTTAATTGCAAAGTTTGAGCGCCAATTAATTTCTGAAAACCGGATGTCATCATATATTTATAACTTTCCACCTTTTTTGCTCATTGGAAACATTTGTTTTTCCCTTTCTTTTTTTTTGCTTTTATCACAATTTTTCTGCACTTTTCTTCATTTTTTTTAGCATCATTTGCACTTCTTGCACACTTCGCAATTTATGGAATTTTTTAATGTTTCTCTTTTTTGTGTACACACCTGGACATTTGATATACACAATTTGGATATCACCACTTGTATATAAGTTCCTCATTGGAACTGGCAGGGACACACTGACTTATTATTTATTTGTTGACGAGCTGACTATTTTTGTACAAATTTGACTGTAGTTGTCCACATAGATATACTCAGTTATTCGTGACTTGCCTTGATGTTTTATGTTTATTGTACTTATGGATCCATGACTTTTTATTCTAATTTAATGTATTAAATTCTTCTCTTGGTTACCTAGGTAACCTTTTGTTCAGAGCTTAAGCTGTATCCTTTCCTTGGCGCTTCATGTCCCATTTTTATACTTGACAGTTGCTATCATATCACCTCTTTCTCTTCTCTCCTCTAAGCTGTACATATTTAGGTCATTGAGCCTCTCCTGGTACGCTTTTGTTCTTTAGACTATGTACCATTTTTGTACCTTCCTTTTTACAAATTTCAGTTTTTTTATATCGTTCTGGAGATATGGCCTCCAGAACTGCACACAATACTCAAGATGAGGCTTAACTAATGATCTATAAAGTGGCATATAATAGCCTTACTATTTCTGCTGCAGTTACCGCTACCTATACAACCAAGCATTCTACTGGCCTTACTCACTCGCTATTCCTGCTGCAGATAATGCTACCTATACAATCAAGCACTCTACTGTCCTTACTAGCTGCAATGCTTACTATTCCTGCTGCAGATATCGCTACCTATACAACCAAGCACTCTACTGGCTTTACTCACTTCAATACTTACTATTCCTGCTGCAGATACAGCTACCTATACAACTAAGCACTCTACTTGCCTTACTCACTGTAATACTTACTATTCCTGCTGTAGATACTGCTACCTATACAACCAAGCACTCTACTGGCCTTACTCACTGCAGTGCTTACTATTCCTGCCGCAGATACTGCTACCTTTACAACCAAGCACTCTACTGGCCTTACTTACTGCAATACTTACTATTCTTCCTGCAGAAACCGCTACCTATACAACCAAGCACTCTACTGGCCTTACTCACTGCAATACTTACTATTCCTGCTGCAGATACCGCTACCTATACAACCAAGCACTCTACTGGCCTTACTCACTGCAATACTTACTATTCCTGCTGCAGATATTGCAACCTATACAACCAAGCACTTTACTGACCTTACTCGCTGCAATACTTACTATTCCTGCTGCAGATACTGCAACCTATACAACCAAGCACTCTACTGACCTTACTCACTGCAATACTTACTATTCCTGCTGCAGATACTGCAACCTATACAACCAAACACTCTACTGACCTTACTCACTGCAATACTTACTATTCCTGCTGCAGATACCACTACCTATACAACCAAGCACTCTACTGGCCTTACTCACTGCAATACTTACTATTCCTGCTGCAGATACCGCTACCTATACAACCAAGCACTCTACTGGCCTTACTCACTGCAATACTTACTATTCCTGCTGCAGATACCGCTACCTATACAACCAAGCACTCTACTGGCCTTACTCAATGCAATGCTCACTATTCCTGCTGCAGATACCACTACCTATATAACCAACACTCTACTGGCCTTGCTCACTGCAATGCTCCCTATTCCCGCTGCAGATACTGCTACCTATACAACCAAGCTGGCCTCTCTTGCTGCAGTACTACATTGTTTACTAAAGTTTAAATAATCTGAAATAATAATCCCTAAATCCCGTTCCTCGTTTGTAACAGTCAGTAAAGTTTCATTGTGTCAGTTATTAACGTTTGGATTTTTCTTCCCTAAATGCCTCATTTTATACTTTGCCGTTTAAAACTTTAGATCTCAGTCATTTGTCCAATTCTCCAGTTGTTGTATATCACTTCTGGCGTGTTACCATCAGTAATTGGGGTAAGCTACTAGGTTCAAGATTAATGGCTTAAAGGGCCATAATACCCAAATGTTTAAACACTTGAAAGTGATGCAGTATAGCTGTAAAAAGCTGACTAGAAAATATCTCCTGAACATCTCTATGTAAAAAAGAAAGATATTTTACCTCAAAAGTTCCTCAGTAGCCACCTCCCATTGTAAAGGATTTCTAAGCAGCATTTTAGTATGTCTTTCCTGGGACAGCTGAAAGGATGAGCCTCGTGAACTCATATTATTTCACCAATCAGGTAAAGGAAGCTTACTATGAAATCTCATGAGAGTTAAGTCAAATCTCATGAGATCACAGTAAGAGTTCATGACCTCAGCACTGCTGATGCTGATTGGCTGCTGTTCATTTCTTCATTTTTTTTTATTTTTACCTGCAGCTGGGAGCAGGTGAAGTATAACTTTTTACACAGAACTTACTCTGCTGAGCTGAGGAGATTGTGAGATAAAATATCTTCCTTTTTTACATAGAGATGCTCAGGTGATATTTTCCTGTCAGCTTTTTACAGTTATACTGCATCAGTTTCAAGTGATTTAGCATGAGTATTATGTCCCTTTAAAGAAAGGACAGAAGCAATTGAAGAACCCAGTATAGCTATACCCTCAATGTCAGTCATCTCATTCAGGGCCCAGTTACCTAATCTTCACTGGATTAGACATGGGGGTTTTTTTCACGCCGACCCTCGCAAGGATTTCCCTGGTGGAATTATCTTAAAAAGGGGGCAGTTCCTGTGAGTGACAAGATGTCTCCCATAGAAAGTAATGGAGCTCGCTGGAAAGGGAAACTAATTAAACCCTTTGTCAAAAAACAAATCCCATTATGCTGCTTTCTGGGTACAGGATCTTACAATGGTCTGTTTTAGTAAGTTTTTCTGTTAGAGTATGAAGTATTTTGTTACAACCTCACCACCTTTTAGTTTGCGAGATCTTTACAGAATTACACTGGGATTAGAGAGACCCATGGCCGCCTATGTTCAGCCCACTATAAAACAACAATTACGCTTTGGATTTTGTACTTGCAAGTGCTTATTGTGCATCCAGTTTACTTATATTACCATTTACACTTTGTATATATAATAAGATTTATTTGTGTGTAATTTACATACAAATTATACACTTTTTATAAAATACATTTTTTTTTTTTTGTGAACAATTTTGTTAGTATTTTTGAAGCACCATAACAATACAATGTTCTTTCTGAATATTTTTGTGTGAATGGGTCAATTATTCGTTTTGTAAGATTTTTAAAATACAAATTTTATTGTGCACTTTTGTAATGTCTGCATCTCCTCCACATACAACAATGCAGTATATGCCCCTTAGCGAGACACCCTTGTTTTCAGAGTAAAAAGTGTCTTCAGATAATTCCACCATGGAAATAATAGTATTAGTAGCATGTTATAGACTCTCACCGGTGAAATAGTAATACTAGCAGCATTCTTATAGACTCTCACCAGGGAAATAGTAGTACTAGTAGCATTCTTATAGACTCTCATCAGGGAAATAGTAGTACTAGCAGCATTCTTATAGACTCTCACCAGGGAAATAGTAGTACTAGCAGCATTCTTATAGACTCTCACCGGAGAAATAGTAATACTAGCAGCATTCTTATAGACTCTCACCGGAGAAATAGTATTACTAGCAGCATTCTTATAGACTCTCACAAGGGAAATAGTAGTACTAGCAGCATTCTTATAGACTCTCATCAGGGAAATAGTAGTACTAGCAGCATTCTTATAGACTCTCACCAGGGAAATAGTAGTACTAGTAGCATTCTTATAGACTATCATCAGGGAAATAGTAGTACTAGCAGCATTCTTATAGACTCTCACCAGGGAAATAGTAGTACTAGCAGCATTCTTATAGACTCTCACCGGAGAAATAGTAATACTAGCAGCATTCTTATAGACTCTCACCGGAGAAATAGTATTACTAGCAGCATTCTTATAGACTCTCACAAGGGAAATAGTAGTACTAGCAGCATTCTTATAGACTCTCACCAGGGAAATAGTAATACTAGCAGCATTCTTATAGACTCTCACCGGAGAAATAGTAATACTAGCAGCATTCTTATAGATTCTCACCGGGGAAATAGTAGTACTAGCAGCATTCTTATAGACTCTCATCAGGGAAATAGTAGTACTAGCAGCATTCTTATAGACTCTCACCAGGGAAATAGTAGTACTAGCAGCATTCTTATAGACTCTCACCGGGGAAATAGTAGTACTAGCAGCATTCTTATAGACTCTCACCGGGGAAATAGTAGTACTAGCAGCATTCTTATAGACTCTCACCAGGGAAATAGTAGTACTAGCAGCATTCTTATAGACTCTCACCAGGGAAATAGTAGTACTAGCAGCATTCTTATAGACTCTCACCAGGGAAATAGTAAGACTAGCAGCATTCTTATAGACTCTCACCAGGGAAATAGTAGCACTAGCAGCATTCTTATAGACTCTCACCAGGGAAATAGTAGTACTAGCACCGTTCTTATAGACTCTCACCAGGGAAATAGTAGTACTAACAGCATTCTAATAGACTCTCACCAGGGAAATAGTAGTACTAACAGCATTCTTATAGACTCTCACCGGGGAAATAGTAGTGCTAGCAGCATTCTTATAGACTTTTACCAGGCAAATAGTAGCACTAGCAGTATTTCTTTCATGTAATTAACAAGAGTCCATGAGCTAGTGACGTATGGGATATACATTCCTACCAGGAGGGGCAAAGTTTCCCAAACCTTAAAATGCCTATAAATACACCCCTCACCACACCCACAAATCAGTTTTACAAACTTTGCCTCCAAGGGAGGTGGTGAAGTAAGTTTGTGCTAGATTCTACGTTGATATGCGCTCCGCAGCAAGTTGGAGCCCGGTTTTCCTCTCAGCGTGCAGTGAATGTCAGAGGGATGTGAGGAGAGTATTGCCTATTGAATGCAGTGATCTCCTTCTACGGGGTCTATTTCATAAGGTTCTCTGTTATCGGTCGTAGAGATTCATCTCTTACCTCCCTTTTCAGATCGACGATATACTCTTATATTTACCATTTCCTCTACTGATTCTCGTTTCAGTACTGGTTTGGCTTTCTACAAACATGTAGATGAGTGTCCTGGGGTAAGTAAGTCTTATTTTCTGTGACACTCTAAGCTATGGTTGGGCACTTTATTTATAAAGTTCTAAATATATGTATTCAAACATTTATTTGCCTTGACTCAGAATGTTCAACTTTCCTTATTTCCAGACAGTCAGTTTCATATTTGGGATTATGCTTTAAATTATCATATTTTTTCTTACCTCAAAAATTTGACTTTTTTCTCTGTGGGCTGTTAGGCTCGCGGGGGCTGAAAATGCTTCATTTTATTGCGTCATTCTTGGCGCGGACTTTTTTGGCGCAAAAAATTCTTTTCCGTTTCCGGCGTCATACGTGTCGCCGGAAGTTGCGTCATTTTTGACGTTATTTTGCGCCAAAAATTTCGGCGTTCCGGATGTGGCGTCATTTTTGGCGCCAAAAGCATTTAGGCGCCAAATAATGTGGGCGTCTTATTTGGCGCCAAAAAATATGGGCGTCGCTTTTGTCTCCACATTATTTCAGTCTCCTTTTTCATTTGCTTCTGGTTGCTAGAAGCTTGATGTTTGGCATTTTTTTCCCATTCCTGAAACTGTCTTATAAGGAATTTGATCTATTTTGCTTTATATGTTGTTTTTTCTCTTACATATTGCAAGATGTCTCACGTTGCATCTGAGCCAGAAGATACTACAGGAAAACCTCTGCCTGCTGGATCTACCAAAGCTAAGTGTATCTGCTGTAAATTTTTGGTAGCTATTCCTCCAGCTGTTGTTTGTAATAATTGTCATGACAAACTTGTTAAAGCAGATAATATTTCCTTTAGTGATGTACCATTGCCTGTTGCAGTTCCCTCAACATCTAAGGTGCAGAATGTTCCTGATAACATAAGAGATTTTGTTTCTGAATCCATAAAGAAGGCTTTGTCTGTTATTTCTCCTTCTAGTAAACGTAATCAGTCTTTTAAATCTTCTCTCTCTACAGATGAATTTTTAAATGAACACCATCATTCTGATTCTTTGGACTCTTCTGGTTCAGAGGATTCTGTCTCAGAGATTGATGCTGATAAATCTTCATATTTATTTAAGATGGAATTTATTCGCTCTTTACTTAAAGAAGTACTAATTGCGTTAGAAATAGAGGATTCTAGTCCTCTTGATACTAATTCTATACGTTTGGATAAGGTTTTTAAAGCTCCTGCGGTTATTCCAGAAGTCTTTCCTGTTCCTAATGCTATTTCTGCAGTAATTGCTAAGGAATGGGATAAATTGGGTAATTCTTTTACTCCTTCTAAACGTTTTAAGCAATTATATCCTGTTCCGACTGACAGGTTAGAATTTTGGGACAAAATCCCTAAAGTTGATGGGGCTATTTCTACCCTTGCTAAACGTACTACTATTCCTACGTCAGATGGTATCTCGTTTAAGGATCCTTTAGATAGAAAAATTGAATCTTTTCTAAGAAAAGCTTATCTATGTTCAGGTAATCTTCTTAGACCTGCTATATCATTGGCTGATGTTGCTGCAGCTTCAACTTTTTGGTTGGAAACTCTAGCGCAACAAGTAACAAATCGTGATTCTCATGATATTATTATTCTTCTCCAGCATGCTAATAATTTCATCTGTGATGCCATTTTTGATATTATTAGAGTTGATGTTAGATTTATGTCTCTGGCTATCTTAGCCAGAAGAGCTTTATGGCTTAAGACTTGGAATGCTGATATGGCTTCTAAATCAACTCTACTTTCCATTTCTTTCCAGGGAAACAAATTATTTGGTTCTCAGTTGGATTCTATTATTTCAACTGTTACTGGTGGGAAAGGAACTTTTTTACCACAGGATAAAAAGTCTAAAGGTAAAAACAGGGCTAACAATCGTTTTCGTTCCTTTCGTTTCAACAAAGAACAAAAGCCTGATCCTTCGTCCTCAGGAGCAGTTTCAGTTTGGAAACCATCTCCAGGCTGGAATAAATCCAAGCCTGCTAGAAAGGCAAAGCCTGCTTCTAAGTTCACATGAAGGTACGGCCCTCATTCCAGTTCAGCTGGTAGGGGGCAGGTTACGTTTTTTCAAAGAAATTTGGATCAGTTCTGTTCACAATCTTTGGATTCAGAACATTGTTTCAGAAGGGTACAGAATTGGTTTCAAGATGAGACCTCCTGCAAAGAGATTTTTTCTTTCCCATGTCCCAGTAAATCCAGTGAAAGCTCAAGCATTTCTGAATTGTGTTTCAGATCTAGAGTTGGCTGGAGTAATTATGCCAGTTCCAGTTCCGGAACAGGGGATGGGGTTTTATTCAAATCTCTTCATTGTACCAAAGAAGGAGAATTCCTTCAGACCAGTTCTGGTTCTAAAATTATTGAATCGTTATGTAAGGATACCAACGTTCAAGATGGTAACTGTAAGGACTATATTGCCTTTTGTTCAGCAAGGGAATTATATGTCCACAATAGATTTACAGGATGCATATCTGCATATTCCGATTCATCCAGATCATTATCAGTTCCTGAGATTCTCTTTTCTAGACAAGCATTACCAATTTGTGGCTCTACCGTTTGGCCTTGCTACAGCTCCAAGAATTTTCACAAAGATTCTCGGTGCCCTTCTGTCTGTAATCAGAGAACAGGGTATTGTGGTATTTCCTTATTTGGACGATATCTTGGTACTTGCTCCGTCTTTACATTTAGCAGAGTCTCATACGAATCGACTTGTGTTGTTTCTTCAAGATCATGGTTGGAGGATCAATTTACCAAAAAGTTCTTTGATTCCTCAAACAAGGGTAACTTTTCTGGGTTTCCAGATAGATTCAGTGTCCATGACTTTGTCTTTAACAGACAAGAGACGTCTAAAATTGATTACAGCCTGTCGAAACCTTCAGTCTCAATCATTCCCTTCGGTAGCCTTATGCATGGAAATTCTAGGTCTTATGACTGCTGCATCGGACGCGATCCCCTTTGCTCGTTTTCACATGCGACCTCTTCAGCTCTGTATGCTGAACCAATGGTGCAGGGATTACACAAAGATATATCAATTAATATCTTTAAAACCGATTGTTCGGCACTCTCTAACGTGGTGGACAGATCACCATCGTTTAATTCAGGGGGCTTCTTTTGTTCTTCCGACCTGGACTGTAATTTCAACAGATGCAAGTCTCACAGGTTGGGGAGCTGTGTGGGGATCTCTGACGGCACAGGGAGTTTGGGAATCTCAGGAGGTGAGATTACCGATCAATATCTTGGAACTCCGTGCAATTTTCAGAGCTCTTCAGTTTTGGCCTCTTCTGAAGAGAGAATCGTTCATTTGTTTTCAAACAGACAATGTCACAACTGTGGCATACATCAATCATCAAGGAGGGACTCACAGTCCTCTGGCTATGAAAGAAGTATCTCGAATTCTGGTTTGGGCGGAATCCAGCTCCTGTCTAATCTCTGCGGTTCATATCCCAGGTGTAGACAATTGGGAAGCGGATTATCTCAGTCGCCAAACGTTGCATCCGGGCGAATGGTCTCTTCACCCAGAGGTATTTCTTCAGATTGTTCAAATGTGGGGGCTCCCAGAGATAGATCTGATGGCCTCTCATCTAAACAAGAAACTTCCCAGGTATCTGTCCAGATCCCGGGATCCTCAGGCGGAGGCAGTGGATGCATTATCACTTCCTTGGAAGTATCATCCTGCCTATATCTTTCCGCCTCTAGTTCTTCTTCCAAGAGTAATCTCCAAGATTCTAAGGGAATGCTCGTTTGTTCTGCTAATAGCTCCGGCATGGCC
>NC_069505.1:440462141-440477141 GCF_027579735.1 Bombina bombina | reverse complement strand
ATTGATTCTATTAAACCAAAAGGCCGTCATCTTCTCTCCTGAGTTTGCACTTATCACATTAAACCCCCCCCCGCCCACGGGACTTTAATAGGGACCTTCTTGCTATTAGAATAATGAACTCTGGCCTCATACAAATGACACTACTCTGACATTTGGAACCAGAGAACTGATTTTTAATGAGCAAATTAAATTCATTTTGGGACCTTTTTAAATGACTTTATTTCACTCTTTAGGATACAATACATGTAGATTCATACTGCATTAAAGCAGTAAAGATGGTGTTGTCTTTACACTAACGAACAATGACAGCAAAATGAAGATCCTTTAAAATAAGGTTTAAACAACATTACCACCAGGTGAAATATATACCTCATACCTGAGTTAAAAAAAAGGTGTGTGTGTGCAGAATTATTAGGCAAATTAGTATTTTGACCACATCATCCTCTTTATGCATGTTGTCTTACTCCAAGCTGTATAGGCTCGAAAGCCTACTACCAATTAAGCATATTAGGTGATGTGCATCTCTGTAATGAGAAGGGGTGTGGTCTAATGACATCAACACCCTATATCAGGTGTGCATAATTATTAGGCAACTTCCTTTCCTTTGGCAAAATGGGTCAAAAGAAGGACTTGACAGGCTCAGAAAAGTCAAAAATAGTGAGATATCTTGCAGAGGGATGCAGCACTCTTAAAATTGCAAAGCTTCCGAAGCGTGATCATCGAACAATCAAGCGTTTCATTCAAAATAGTCAACAGGGTCGCAAGAAGCGTGTGGAAAAACCAAGGCGCAAAATAATTGCCTATGAACTGAGAAAAGTCAAGCGTGCAGCTGCCAAGATGCCACTTGCCACCAGTTTGGCCATATTTCAGAGCTGCAACATCACTGGAGTGCCCAAAAGCACAAGGTGTGCAATACTCAGAGACATGGCAAAGGTAAGAAAGGCTGAAAGATGACCACCACTGAACAAGACACACAAGCTGAAACGTCAAGACTGGGCCAAGAAATATCTCAAGACTGATTTTTCTAAGATTTTATGGACTGATGAAATGAGAGTGAGTCTTGATGGGCCATATGGATGGGCCCGTGGCTGGATTGGTAAAGGGCAGAGAGCTCCAGTCCGACTCAGACGCCAGCAAGGTGGAGGTGGAGTACTGGTTTGGGCTGGTATCATCAAAGATGAGCTTGTGGGGCCTTTTCGGGTTGAGGATGGAGTCAAGCTCAACTCCCAGTCCTACTGCCAGTTTCTGGAAGACACCTTCTTCAAGCAGTGGTACAGGAAGAAGTCTGCATCCTTCAAGAAAAACATGATTTTCATGCAGGACAATGCTCCATCACACGCGTCCAAGTACTCCACAGCGTGGCTGGCAAGAAAGGGTATAAAAGAAGAAAATCTAATGACATGGCCTCCTTGTTCACCTGATCTGAACCCCATTGAGAACCTGTGGTCCATCATCAAATGTGAGATTTACAAGGAGGGAAAACAGTACACCTCTCTGAACAGTGTCTGGGAGGCTGTGGTTGCTGCTGCACGCAATGTTGATGGTGAACAGATCAAAACACTGACAGAATCCATGGATGGCAGGCTTTTGAGTGTCCTTGCAAAGAAAGGTGGCTATATTGGTCACTGATTTGTTTTTGTTTTGTTTTTGAATGTCAGAAATGTATATTTGTGAATGTTGAGATGTTATATTGGTTTCACTGGTAAAAATAAATAATTGAAATGGGTATATATTTGTTTTTTGTTAAGTTGCCTAATAATTATGCACAGTAATAGTCACCTGCACACACAGATATCCCCCTAAAATAGCTATAACTAAAAACAAACTAAAAACTACTTCCAAAACTATTCAGCTTTGATATTGAGTTTTTTGGGTTCATTGAGAACATGGTTGTTGTTCAATAATAAAATTAATCCTCAAAAATACAACTTGCCTAATAATTCTGCACTCCCTGTATATATTTATATATATATATATATATATATATATATATATATATATATATATATATATATATATATATATATATGTGCATATATATATATATATATATATATATATGTGCATATATATATATATGTATATATATATGTGTGTATATGTGTATATATATATGTGTATATATGTGTATATGTATGTGTATATATATATATATGTGTGTATATATATATATGTGTATATATATGTGTATATATATGTATATATGTGTATATATATGTATATATGTATATATATATATATGTGTGTATATATATGTATGTATATATATATATGTGTATATATATATGTGTATATATATGTATATATATATATATATATGTATAAGTATATATGTGTGTGTTTGTATATTTATATATGTGTGTGTGTGTGTGTGTATATATATATATATATATATATATATATATATATATATATACTTTTATTTATATATATATATATATATATAAATATATATATATATACACACACACATACATATATACATAAATATACAAACATGCACATATATATATATAAGTATATATGTGTGTTTGTATATTTATGTATGTGTGTATATATATATATGTGTGTATATATATATATATATATATATGTGTGTATATATATAAAAGTGTATATATATAAGTATATATGTGTGTGTTTGTATATTTATGTATGTATGTATGTATGTGTGTATGTATATATATATATATATATATATATATATATAATTTGATTTTTTTTATAGTCAACAGACATACAACACTGTATTTCTTCAAAACATAGAATGCCTTTTATTCAATTTGTGGAAATAAATAAAATAAAATGTATTCTATGAAGAAATCCAGAGAGTGAGGTATGTCTGTTGGCTGAATTATTAATACTGACACCTGCACCCTGATAGCTGTCCTGTTTAATGATAATAAAAGGTGCTCTTGTAGTGCAGACTTCACAGGGGCTGAACTCACTGAATGCTAAAAGAAAAAGGGTGGAACTCTCCATCACTGGGAGATGTCTCACAAGATTCTCAACAGTTCTCCTATACTTGTCTTAAAGGGGTTTCCCTGCATTCCTGTATGTGACGGAGCCCAGTGTAATACAGCATTTTCTATAATCTGGTCTGAGCGGAGAGCTTTATATCATCGGGATGTGAGTGGCGTTTACAAACTATATTTAAATAAAATTCATTGAGTAATTTAACATAGATTGATGTAAGGATATTTTGTGCAATACACTTTGAATAATGTAATATTCGCTAATTTTAGCATAAATCAGCCGGGGGTTTTAGAACAGATTATATTGTTACTGCTATAAATGACAAACTTGTGTTTCCTGCAGCTGTTGCTGTAAGTAGTGTGTGAATTAGGCCCATAGTAATGCAAATTAGAGCCCCTCCTTCCAGGCCTCAGGGTGGGGAGTGTTTGTACAGATGGATTGCTAGAGGATGTGACAGGGGCACCCAGCAGGCTTGTGGCACCGACAAGGTGAGAGCCAGCACCGATAGGAATGCAGAGGGACAAAAGAACAATTACAGGGCTTGTATGCTATAATGAGCACAGTGTATATATCTGTAGAGCTGGTCTGTTTGCATGTGTGTGAGAGCATCTGCATACAGCTGTACATAGAGGGGAGCACATCTTGTCTTAGTGTAAAGCTGTGTAATTGTGTGTGTCATGTCATTGTGCGTGTCTTGTCATTGTGCGTGTCTTGTCATTGTGTGCGTGTCTTGTCATTGTGCGTGTCTTGTCATTGTGCGTGTCTTGTCATTGTGCGTGTCTTGTCATTGTGCGTGTCTTGTCATTGTGCGTGTCTTGTCATTGTGCGTGTCTTGTCATTGTGTGCGTGTCTTGTCATTGTGTGCGTGTCTTGTCATTGTGTGCGTGTCTTGTCATTGTGTGCGTGTCTTGTCATTGTGTGTGTGTCATGTCATTGTGCGTGTCATGTCATTGTGCGTGTCTTGTCATTGTGCGTGTCTTGTCATTGTGCGTGTCTTGTCATTGTGTGTGTGTCATGTCATTGTGCGTGTCTTGTCATTGTGCGTGTCTTGTCATTGTGCGTGTCTTGTCATTGTGCGTGTCTTGTCATTGTGCGTGTCTTGTCATTGTGCGTGTCTTGTCATTGTGCGTGTCTTGTCATTGTGTGTGTGTCATGTCATTGTGCGTGTCTTGTCATTGTGCGTGTCTTGTCATTGTGCGTGTCTTGTCATTGTGCGTGTCTTGTCATTGTGTGTGCGTGTGATGTCATTGTGTGTGTGTGTGGATGTCATTGTGCGTGTGATGTCATTGTGTGTGTGTGTAAAATTTCATTGTGTGTGTACCTTGTGTAGGTATCTGTATTCTTTACAGAAAGCTCAGCGGATAAGCTATGGTAATATCTCAGGACCACTCAGTGACCAACACTACTGCAGTTACTCTAGATAGAATCCGTTCCTGGGTTTGGTGCCATTTGTCTCCATTGTGATTGTGTAACAGAGAGTGATAAAATGAGGCAAATGATAGATGACCTTGTGATATATTATCCTCACTTTCACCGTATCAATTTTCTTTCGTGTTCCTTTATTCCTTGGAATATTTTTAAACTATGTATTTTGGGTATAATGTGGGTTTTTGGGTTTTGGCCATTGGAAGAAAGAAGCACATTAGGGTTGTGTTACTAGAAGCATTTTGTTCTATTGAGTGAGTGCTTTTAGTTTGGGTCCCTGATGGAAGGAGGCACTTTTAGTTTAGGTCTTTGGAGGAGAGTGGAACTTTTAGTTTAGGTCTTTGGAGGAGAGTGGAACTTTTAGTTTAGGTCTTTGGAGGAGAGTGGAACTTTTAGTTTAGGTCTTTGGAGGAGAGTGGAACTTTTAGTTAAGGTCTTTGGAGGAGAGTGGAACTTTTAGTTTAGGTCTTTGGAGGAGAGTGGAACTTTTAGTTTAGGTCTTTGGAGGAGAGTGGAACTTTTAGTTTAGGTCTTTGGAGGAGAGTGGCACTTTTAGTTTAGGTCTTTGGAGGAGAGTGGCACTTTTAGTTTAGGTCTTTGGAGGAGAGTGGCACTTTTAGTTTAGGTCTTTGGAGGAGAGTGGCACTTTTAGTTTAGGTCTTTGGAGGAGAGTGGCACTTTTAGTTTAGGTCTTTGGAGGAGAGTGGCACTTTTAGTTTAGGTTCTTGGAGGAGAGAGGCACTTTTAGTTTAGGTCTTTGGAGGAGAGTGGCACTTTTAGTTTAGGTCTTTGGAGGAGAGTGGCACTTTTAGTTTAGGTTCTTGGAGGAGAGAGGCACTTTTAGTTTAGGTCTTTGGAGGAGAGTGGCACTTTTAGTTTGGGTCCTTGGAGGAGAGAGGACATTTTAGTTTGGTATCTTGGAGGAGGAAGGCAATTTCAGACTGGGTCTCTGGAGGAGTTAAACATGTTATAGTTTGTATCCTTAGGGGAGAGAGGCACTTCAAGAATGGGCAATTAGACTTTATAGTCGGATCCTTGGATGAGGGAGGCACTGTCAGTTTGGTTCACTGGAGGAGGGGGGCACTTTCTGACTGAGTCCTTGAAAGAGAGAGGCATTTTCAGTTTGTGTCCTTGGAGGACAGAGGCTTTTTAAGCTCCAGCAATGCAAATACATTTATTGGAATTGCTTAGAGTACAAAGAAAAACTATCTGTAATATTTGAGATAGGTAATGGCAGATCTTCTGGGTGATATTTAGAGCTAAGCCCCCGGTTTCACCTCTGAGCTGTAACACTAACAGTTTGATCGGGTAAGGTGGTAAGCAGATACACTGGGTGTGCTCCTGACCTGGCACTGTATATGATTGTGTTGTAATTTCATCTCTGCTTAACCGACTCACTTTAAATAACAGAATGACCGAAATCTAGCAAAATGAAATGCACAAAAAACAAAACTCTTTTGTTCTGGGACATAAAAATACCCCTTGTTGTTGCTGGGACATTTATTTGAAAATTAGGAATGCAAAGCTTAGGAGTCAGCACCCTGGGTAGCGATTGCTGATTGGTGGCTAATTGTAGTGCTACTCAGGTGCTCCTAAACTTACATTCCTGCATTTTAAATGAAGATACCAAAAGAACAAAGAGAAATATTTAATAATAGGAGTAAATTAGAAATGTACTTAAAATTGCTGCTCTATCTGAATCATAAAATCATTTGGGTTTCAGATCCTTTCAAGGTGGGTTAGCACTGATTAGGCTTAGTAAAAATAATTATTTATCAGGTATTTAAATAAACGGCTACATATACAAATCTTTTTATATATACACAATAATATTAACACATAGACCAGGGCTTGACAAACCCAAGAGCCTGGGAGCCACTCGCTCCTAGAATTTTACCCCTGGCTCCTAACTTTTTGGGTTATTCTCCATATATCTATATGCAAATCCAACTGTCTTGCTCCTAAAAAATATGCCTGGCTCCTAAATATACTTACTGGCTCCTAATTTTTAACATATTTATCAAGCACTGACATAGACTACCTTGTATGCTCACTGCTATTGCAAATAATACTTTTCCTATCATGATTATTGATGCAAAACTGATAATCCAATTTAAAAATAGCAAATGTGTACAGAGAATGTGAGGTTGGAGGAAGGTAAACAAAACATCACAGATAAATTAGCTTAAAGTATTAACCCAAACCTCCCTGGGAGAAAGTGGAACAATTACAATTTCACAGCAAAAGGGAGCTAAATGAATACTGAAAGTATACTCCTTTTCAATAATGAAACATTTTACGTGTTGTTTAAATGCTGAATTTAATGATCCATAAAATACAATGAAACAAGGAGTTACATGAATATGGAGAGCCAGTTGTCGGCTTAAGAGCTGACGCGTTCCGGCTAAATCGCCTGTAGTAAAACGTCACACCAGTGTGATCCTGTGAATTTCTTTACTCGCGTTTCTAGTGCACTTGTATCTAGTATTTCTGTTATGTATGTGCTGTATCTTTTATTGCTGCTCTCAGGTTTGTAATGAATTTGTTTTATACCCTGTTTTTAATTGTCTTCAGTCCTAATAATTATTGTGTACTTTATGTATTGTGCTTTCTTCTGGAGATAAAGTATACGGCGCTGTACATCGTATGCAAACATAACAGGCATAGGGACCTGGAGCGTTGTTGGACAGAGTGGATTTATTTCTTGGTATATTGGGGAAAAAGGCGTATGTGAGAGCTAAGCAACGTGCTGTAAAAACCTGGTAATGCCTGAGAGAGGGCAACATGTTGTAAAAGCCTGGTAATGCCTGAGAGAGGGCAACGTGCTGTAAAAGCCTGGTAATGCCTGAGAGAGGGCAACGTGCTGTAAAAGCCTGGTAATGCCTGAGAGAGGGCAACGTGCTGTAAAAGCCTGGTAATGCCTGAGAGAGGGCAACGTGCTGTAAAAGCCTGGTAATGCCTGAGAGAGGGCAACGTGCTGTAAAAGCCTGGTAATGCCTGAGAGAGGGCAACATGTTGTAAAAGCCTGGTAATGCCAGAGAGAGAGGGCAACGTGTTGTAAAAGCCTGGTAATGCCTGAGAGAGGGCAACATGTTGTAAAAGCCTGGTAATGCCAGAGAGAGGGCAACATGTTGTAAAAGCCTGGTAATGCCAGAGAGAGAGGGCAACGTGCTGTAAAAGCCTGGTAATGCCTGAGAGAGGGCAACGTGCTATAGAAGCCTGGTAATGCACGTGGGCTCTAGATAGGATGATGGGGAGTTTAGATAAGAGGCAGCTTGCTCTAGATGGGATGATGGGGAGCGTAGATAAGAGGCAGCGTGCTCTAGATGAGGGGAGGGGTACGCTGGAACATAATCTTTTCCATCTGCATTAATATGACTACATTTCTCCTCTGCTTGAATTATTGATGCAGCTCCTGAATGATTTAGCAGGTGTCCGGGAGGGATAGCTGGGCTGTCACCTGCAAGTCCAGGGTGCAGATATAACGGAGCACTACTGCATTGTTCTGTCTCTCTGGGATGAACATATAGCAGAATAAAGAGAGATTGTAAACCGTAAGATATATTATGTAGAATTACATATAAATTAAACCGAATAGGGAGTTAATTAAAATACAGTCGTTTTCATACTCATTGTATTGGCTGACAGGGATTGGCCTTGCTTGTTTTGTGGAAAAGGAAAAATTATGTGTTTCTCCAACATAGGTGTGTCCGGTCCACGGCGTCATCCTTACTTGTGGGATATTCTCTTCCCCAACAGGAAATGGCAAAGAGCCCAGCAAAGCTGGTCACATGATCCCTCCTAGGCTCCGCCTACCCCAGTCATTCTCTTTGCCGTTGTACAGGCAACATCTCCACGGAGATGGCTTAGAGTTTTGCAAGCCGTGGTGCCTTCCATTTAGGTGACCTGATTTGCTCCCTCCCTTCATCCGTGTCCTAAAGCTTTGGTATTGGTTCCCACAAGTAAGGATGACGCCGTGGACCGGACACACCGATGTTGGAGGAAAAAGAATTTATGTTTACCTGAATAAATTACTTTCTCCAACGGTGTGTCCGGTCCACGGCCCGCCCTGGTTTTTTAATCAGGTCTGATATTTTATTTTCTTTAACTACAGTCACCACGGTATCATATGGTTTCTCCTATGCAAATATTCCTCCTTAACGTCGGTCGAATGACTGGGGTAGGCGGAGCCTAGGAGGGATCATGTGACCAGCTTTGCTGGGCTCCTTTGCCATTTCCTGTTGGGGAAGAGAATATCCCACAAGTAAGGATGACGCCGTGGACCGGACACACCGTTGGAGAAAGTAATTTATCAGGTAAACATAAATTCTGTTTTTGTTAAGAATGAGCAGGGAGTTACAGGAATGGTTGAGCCTTCTTCCTGTTTTATCTTTGAACCCTCTTTCATCTTACATGCCACATGGATGACCCTTTCCAGAAACTGACTAGTATTTCTTTCCTAAGATATGGTGAGTCCATGGCTTAAGAAATTACTGTTGGGAATATCACTCATGGCCAGCAGGAGGAGGCAAAGAGCACCATAGTTAAACTGCTAAGTATCACTCCCTTACCCACAACCCCCAGTCATTCTCTTTGCCTTTGGTGCATGGAGGAGGTGAAGTTTAGGTGTCTAAAGAAAAATTTTGATTTCATCTACAAGCAAGTTTTGGCGTATAGCCGTATTCCACTTCATTCTTTGCAGTCGGGTAGTGGTGGCTTTAAAGCAGTTAGGAACTTGTAAAGAGGTTCTTACTGCGTTTTTCTAACAATTGCTGCCCTAGTTTAGAAAGCCAGAGTTGGCTACTCTGTTCTTTCTTTTTCAAAGGTTTCTGTGAGGAACTGTGTCCTCTCATACCTTGTAACTGTCGGCATGCCGGACAGCGGAGCAGGTAAGTGCTTTTTCCTCCAGTTGGGGAGACCATGCACTTAACAAATTAAGACACTGCTTTTATATTGGGACATAGATAATCTTGTTGTATGGGTTACACTGGGGCATTAAGAAGGCACTGTAGCATGTGTAAGACTAACATTTAAACTATTTTAAAAAGAAAGGGTAAAATGTTTTTATTAGGCTTTATTTTCTGACACACACATTTACTTGATAAAACAATACACGTTTAAACTGAAAGTAAGGCTGAATTTTATATTTCAGCAGTTTATTCATTTCCCCTTTGCTTTAAAATAAAACAATGCAACATTTTAAACTGTCAGGTTTGAAAAAACTGTTATTTCTTGTACTCGGATGTACAGGAAGTAGTGCCTCTCTGTGTCACAGCAATAAATTGAGCTTGGCAGTTGCGGTCCCATGACCGTTTTTACGCCATAACGTTTCTGAGGAAAAAGTTGTTTTTCTCCATTTCTGGGGAAATTGATTGGAAACGGCGGGACATAAGCCTCCTCTGAGGATTACGACTCATTCTATAAGAGCAGTGGTTTCCTCTTGGGCCTTCAAAAATGAGGCCTCTATGGATCAGATTTGTAAGGCGGCTGGTTCTCCGCCTCTCTTTTTTTCCCTCCCATTAGCATACCGTGTACTCTAGAGCTTGGTTATATGTTTCCCACAAGTAAGGAATGCAGCTGTGGACTCTTCCCACATTAAGATGGAAAACAAATTATGCTTACCTGATAATTTCATTTCCATCTGTATGGGAAGAGTCCACAGCTCTCGCCCGTGTTCTCC
This sequence comes from Bombina bombina, assembly GCF_027579735.1. Lineage (NCBI taxonomy): Eukaryota > Metazoa > Chordata > Amphibia > Anura > Bombinatoridae > Bombina > Bombina bombina. The sequence goes on along the minus strand of NC_069505.1, from coordinate 440,467,060 downwards.
GATGGGTGGCCCTAAATTTCATTTTTTTCTTCTGGCACTTTTTTCACCCTGATATTTCTCCTACTGTTCCTTGTTCCCTCGGCAGAATGACTGGGGTTATGAGGAATTGGGGGAGGTATTTAAGGCTTTGGCTGGGGTGTCTTTGCCTCCTCCTGGTGGCCAGGTTCAGTATTTCCCACAAGTAAGGAATGCAGCTGTGGAAATTAAATTATCAGGTAAGCATAATTTGTTTTTTTGAGCCTAATGTCTCTCAGGATGATGCTGTTAAAATAATACCTCAGCTTTCTCCTGCTACGTCCCAAGCCTCAATGGCGTCACATGCAGTACCCTGCAGTTCCTCTATAACTCGTAGTGGAGTTTTTTTAAAAGCAGAAATTGCTGCCCAGGTATCTTCAGCGGTATCTGCTGCATTAGCTGCCATCCCCAGATTACAGGGAAAACGCAAGAGGAAATCTAGAAATTCAGAAAGTAAGGTGCCTGTCCTCAGTTCTGCTTCTCAAGTTGCCCTTTCTCATAAGTCTGATGAGGAAGATGCATCGGGACTTTCTGAGGTTGAAATCTCAGATTCGAACAGTATAATTCCTTCTTTTGAGACTGAGGTAGTATCCTTCAGATTTAAACTTGAACACCCTCATGTATTGTTACTTTAGATGACTCTGATACCCCTGTCTTTGTCACTCCTAAGAAATCTAGTACACTTAATAGTTTCTTTGATGAACCTTCCACTTCAGAAGTTTTTCCTGTGCCGGACCGTGCTTGGGAGATTATCTCACAGGAATGGGAGAAACCAGGGGTGTCTTTTTCCCTGTCTCTCACATTTTTAAGAAAATGTTTCCTGTCAAGGACTCCATTAAAGACCCTTGGTATACTGTACCCAAAGTTGAAGGGGCCATTTCCACTCTGGCTAAGAGAACCAATATTCCTATTGAGGATAGCTGCTCTTTTAAGGATCCGATGGACAAGAAGCTGGAGGCTTATTAGGGTTGAAATCCTGGTCTGACGATGTTTCCCCTAAAGTCAAGCTTCTGGCGATTCCTTAAAAGGGCAAAACCTTGTTTGGACCCTGTTTGGCAAAAATTATCTCTGATATTACTTGTGGAAAAGGTTCTTTTCTACCTCAAGATAAGAAGAATAGGCCTAAAGGACGTCAGAGTAATTTTCATTCCTTTTGTAATTTCAGAGGAAGGCCTTACCCTTCTTCTTCCAAGCAGGAACAATCCAAGAATTCAAGACTTTTCCTCCCAGAGAAAGATTCCATCTCTCAAGATTATCTGCAGACCAGATAAAGAAAGAGGCGTTCTTGAAATGTATACAACATCTTTCCTCCCTGGGAGTGGTAGTTCCAGTGCAGGAACAAGGTCTCGAATTCTACTCCAACTTATTTGTGGTTCCCAAAAAAGATGGAACTTTCCATCCCATTCTAGACTTGAAGTGTCTAAACAGGTTTTTCAAAGGTCCATCCTTCAAGATGGAGACTATAAGCTCCATTCTTCCTTCAGTACAAGAGGGTCAGTTCATGACAACCATAGACCTAAAGGATGTGTATCTTCATGTTCCTATTCACAGGGACCATTATAGATTCCTGAGATTTGCCTTTCTGGACAAACATTTCCAGTTCGTGGCCCTTCCATTTGGTCTAGCCACGGCTCCCAGAATTGTTTTAAAGGTTCTGGGGGCTCTTTTGGCAGTGATCCGTTCTCGTGGAATTGCTGTGGCACCCTACCTGGTGGACATATTGGTTCAGCACCATCTTTTCAACAAGCAAAATCTATCACATAGATATCTATTGGCGCTCTACAAATAACCGATAATAATAATAATAATGTTGTCTTTTCTTTGTTCCCACGGATGGAATGTGAATCTGGAAAAAAGCTTCCTTTCCCCTGCTACAAGAGTAGTGTTCTTAGGGACCATCATAGATTATCTGTTGATGAAGACTTTTCTGACAGAGGTCAGGAAAAACAAAATAATTTCCTCTTGCCTCTCTCTTCAGGCTACTGCTTATCCTTCAGTGGCTGAATGAATGGAGGTAATTGGTCTGATGGTGGCTTCCATGGACATCATTCCTTTTTCTCAATTCCATTTGAGAGCTCTCCAATTGTGCATGCTCAGACAATAAAATGGCGACCATGCGGATCTATCTATGAGAATAAAGTTAGATCAGTCGTCAAGGGACTCTCTCCCGTGGTGGATTTCTCAGGAACATCTGTCTCAGGACGCATGCTTTTGGGAGACCTTCCTGGGGTGATCGTGACCACGGACGCCAGCTTGCTGGGCTGGGGAGCAGTCTGGAACTTGTTAAAAGCTTAGGGCCTTTGGACTCGGGAGGAGTCTGCTTTTCCCATCAACATCTTGGAGTTGAGGGCGATTTACAATGCTCTATTGGCTTGGCCTCAGTTGTCCTCAGCCCAGTTTATCAGGTTCCAGTCAGACAACATAACCTCTGTGGCTTACATCAATCACCAGGGAGGAACTCTGAGTTCCTTAGCCACAAAGGAGGTTACTTGGATTCTTCAGTGGGCAGAGACCCACAATTGTGGTCTATCTGCCATCCACATTCCAGGAGTTGACAACTGGGAAGCGGGTTTTCCAGCTTAGTCCTCAAATGGAGGTGCCGGAGTTAGATCTGATGGCGTCCCGTCAGAACCCAAGCTTCCAAGGTACGGTTCAAGGTCAAGAGATCCGCAGGCCGTTCTGATAGATGCTCTGGCGGTTCCTTGGGTTTTCAGGTTGACATACCTGTTTCCTCCGATTGCTCTCCTTCCAGGAGTCATTGCTCGTATCAAACAGGTGAGGGCGTCAGTGATTCAAATAGCCCCTACGTGGCCTTGCAGGATCTGGTTTGCAGACCTAGTGGAGATGTCATCTCTACCACCTTGGAAACTACCTCTGAGGAACGACCTCCTGATTCAGGGTCCCTTCCTTCATCCAAATCTCGTTTCTCTAAAGCTGACTGCTTAGAGATTGAACGCTTAATTCTGTCTAAGCGTGTTTTTTCTGAGTCAGTCATTGGGACCATGATTTAGGCTTGCAAGCCTGTTACTAGAAAGATTTACCATAAGATATAGCGTAAATATCTTTATTGGTGTGAATCCAGGGGCTACTCTTGGAGGAAAATTAGAATTCCTAGAATTTTATCTTTTCTTCAGGAAGGTCTGAAGAAGAGATTGTCAGTCAGTACCCTGAAGGGGCTTTATCAGTTTTACTACATAAACTTTTGGCGGATGTGCCAGATGTGCAATCTTTTTGTCAAGCCTTGGTCAAAATCAGTCCTGTCTTTAAGTCTGTTGCTCCTCCTTGGAGCCTTAACCTTAAGTTTTACAGCTGGCTCAGTTTTAACCATTGCATTCCATAGACATTAAGTTGCTCTTTTGGAAGGTTTTGTTTCTTGTTGCTATCTCTTCTGCTCGAAGAGTCTCTGAACTCTCAGCTCTGCAGTGTGATTCTCCTTATCTTATTTTTCATGCCGATAAGGCGGTTCTTCGTACTAAGTTAGGTTTCCTTCCTAAGGTTGTTTCTAATAGAAATATCAATCAGGAAATTGTTGTTCCCTCTTTGTGTCCTAATCCTCCTCCTTCCAAAGAACGTTTGTTACACAATTTGGATGTTGTACGTGCTCTTAAATTCTACTTACAGGCGACTAAGGATTTTCACCAGTCCTCTGCCCTTTTTGTCTGTTTCTCTGGGAAACGTAAAGGTCAGAAAGCTACTGCTACTACTTTTTCTTTTTGGTTACGAAGTATAATTCCTTTGGCTTATAAGACTGCTGAACAGCAGCCTCCTGAGAGAATTACGGCTCAGTCCACAAGAGCGGTTTCCTCTTCTTGGGCTTTTTAAAAATGAAGCTTCTGTGGAACAAATTTGCAAGGCTGCAATTTGGTCTTCTCTACATACTTTTTCCAAATTCGATATTTTTGCTGAGGCTTCTTTTGGGAGAAATGTTCTTCAAGCGGTGGTGCCTTCTGTTTAGGACTGCCTGTCTTGTCCCTCCCTATTTATCCGTGTCCTCTAGCTTGGGAATTGGTTCCCAACAGTAATTACTCAAGCTGTGGACTCCCCATAGCTTAGGAAATAAAAACTAAATTTATGCTTACCTGATAAATTTATTTCCGGATATGATGAGTCCACGGCCCCACCCTTAATTTTAAGACAGTTGTTCTTTTGACTATAACCTCAGGCACCTCTACACCTTGTGTTACTCCTTTTCCTCCATTTCCCTTCGGTCGAATGACTGGGGGTTGTGGGTAAGGGAGTAATACTTAGCAGTTTAACTGTGGTGCTCTTTGCCGCCTTCTGCTGGCCAGGAGTGATATTCCCAACTGTAATTACTCAAGCCGTGGACTCACCATATCCGGAAAGAAATATATTTATCAGGTAAGCATAAATTTTGTTTATTAAAGCACTCTTGGGTGTTGGGTTACAGATACTCTAGGCGTGCTCTGTATATATGTGACGTACTGCAGGTGTGCTCTGTGTATATGTGTGTGTGTGTATGTGTATATATATATATATATATATATATATGTGTGATGTACTGCAGGTGTGCTCTGTGTGTGTGTGTGTGTGTGTGTATGTATATGTATATATATATATATATATATATATATATATATATATATATATAAAGCATAGAATAAGCTGCATCACTCCCAAATTTTCTTTTTGTGTTATTTTATTATAATGGGCAAGGGCCCAACATGGCTTGAGAAAGGGCGAAAGCCCGAAATGTCGCCTATGTCTTACTACTTGTAATAAAATAACACAAAAAGAAATTTGGAGTGATGCAGCTTATTCTATGCTTCTATATTGACCTGTCTGGGTGGGACAGAGGCAGCTTGCACCCAGAAACTAACGGAGAAACTGGTGCCGGACTTTACCTGTTTTATATTTATATATATATATATATATATATATATGTG